>NC_044552.1:53043094-53343094 GCF_007565055.1 Rhinopithecus roxellana
TTTGCTGCTGTAACAAATTACCACACAATTAGTGACTTAACACCAATTTATTAGCATGCAGTTCTGGAGATCAGAAATCCAAAATGGCTCTTATATCTTATATGAGTCCCAAAATGGACTAATATCAAGGTGTTGGCAGAGCTACATTCTTTCTGGACACTCTAGGATAAGTATGTTTCCTTGCCTTGTCTAGTTTCTAGAGGATGCCTGCTCATGGACTCTTGCTGAAATTTCAAAATGCATCATTCCAAACTCTCCTTTTATTTACAAATGTCTCTCACTCTGAGCTACTTCCCTTCCCCTTATAAGGACCCTCATCATGACACCAAGCCCATCCAGATATGCCAGACTAATCTTCTCAAAATTCTGTGAAGTCCTTTTTGTCATGTAAGATTACATATTCACAGATGGCAGGAATTAGAACATGAATACCTTTAGGAGGCCATTATTCCATCCAGTATACCATGTAACTGTTACCTGAATCTCAAACATTACCAGAACCTAAAAAGACCCTTCCTGTTTCCTTGAAGTCTTACCACCCCCATGGGTAACCACTATGCTAACTTCTAATACCAAAGATTAGATTTGAATGTTTTAAATTTTATATAGATGGAATCATGCAGTATGTATTTTTTGTGCCTGACTTCTTTTGGTCAACATTATTTGCAAGATTTATTCACAATGTTTATTTTTATTACAATATAACATTTCAATATATGAATATTCCACCACATATTTAGCCATTCTACTGTGGGTGTACATTTGAGTTATTTCTAGTTCTTGGCTATTACAAATATTGTTGCTATTAACATCCAAATACTTCTTTCAGATCACATATAAATACATTTATTTTTCACCTTTAGTAAATACAGTTCTCCAACACATATGTATTAGTATTCTAGCTGCCCCCACAACTATTTGAACACTTGGTATTATCTGCCCTTTCATCATCCCATCATTTTGATCACTCTGTGGCATTTGACACTTTAGACTTTTAGAAAATACTTTCCTCCTTTGACTTCTAGGACATCACTCTCTCATAAGTCTTTTCAATACCTTCCTGAATACTCTTTCTCAGCTTTCACTGTGAGATATTCCTCCCTGGTATATCACCACCCACTCTCCTTTTTCCCTTTCTTTCAGCAACTTCCCTTAAATTATTTTTCAATGTTGCTGTTCAGTTTCCCAGAGTAGAGTAATACAAAGCTCGTCGTAATTTGCTTCTTATGTAAACCCATCCGTGGCAAACAATGACTGCCCACCAACACTCTCTACTCTTCATCCTAAACATATACTAAACTATACTTTCAAACTTCCTTACAGTGAAGCATGTGGCTGAGTCATAAACAATGGAATGTGGGCGGAAGTAATATCTGACATTTTCAAGCTCAGTATCTCCCTCCCAAATCCCCCATGCTCCATCCTCTGTTTTCTTAGAAGCTATATGTCGAAGATGGTAGCACCAAAATAGAGGAGGGTGGGTACCTGAATCAGTATTTGGAGGAGAGATACCTAACATACATTGGATATGATCTTAATGAGAAAGGTATTTTTATAGTGCTAAGTCACTGGGCTATTTGTTACAGTGGTGAGATGCTATGACAAATCTAGAAATTGATAACTTAAAGTAGGATGATGAAATAACAACTATCTCAAATATATATATATATATAAAATGTGGCAAAGAAATGAATATAGCAGACTTTTGTTATATGTTATGCAATGGGAAAATATTTGATAAAACTGTAACCTGGGCCAGGTGCGGTGGCTCACACTTGTAATCCCACCACTTTGGGAGGCCAAGGTGGGTGGATCACCTGAGATCAGGAGTTCAAGACCAGCTTGGCCAACATGATGAAACCCCATCTCGACTAAAAATACAAAAAAATTAGCCGGGTGTGGTGGCAGGCCCCTGTAATCCCAGCTACTCAGGAGGCGAGACAGGAGAGTCACTTGAACCCAGGGAGCGGAGATTGCAGTGAGCCAAGATCGCACCACTGAACTCCAGTCTGGGCAACAAGAGTGAAACTTCATCTCAAAAAACAAACAAACAAAAAGAAACAAAACAAAAAATAAAACAAACAACAACAGCAGAAAAACACTGTAACCTGAAATAACTGAAATAACATGTAAAGAGGACCATGTGCCTACTGAGCTGGCAACTGTAAGGGAGGTGGCTGGCTTGATGTTAGTATGTACTGGCCACTGTTGGCTGCATTTGGCAAGGTATTGCAAGGAAAATATGAGCTTATGAGAAACATGGTTGGTTATTAAGCAGCTACAAAATGGAACAACAAAATTCAAGATTTTTGAGCTTTAGAAAAATATTCTAGAAAAAGTTTTCTAGACCTCAAAAAGTAGAAAAGTAAGATTGACAAAGATTTTTACAAATGAAATCCCCTTAATATCCAGTCTTGGCCGGGCGCGGTGGCTCAAGCCTGTAATCCCAGCACTTTGGGGGGCCGAGACGGGCGGATCACGAGGTCAGGAAATCGAGACCACCCTGGCTAACCCGGTGAAACCCCGTCTCTACTAAAAAATACAAAAAACTAGCTGGGTGAGGTGGCGGGTGCCTGTAGTCCCAGCTACTCGGGAGGCTGAGGCAGGAGAATGGCGTGAACCCAGGAGGCGGAGCTTGCAGTGAGCTGAGATCCGGCCACTGCACTCCAGCCTGGGCGACAGAACGAGACTCCGTCTCAAAAAAAAAAAAAAAAAAAAAAAAAAAATACAGTCTTGGGCAAAGGGTTGGCCTTCCCATTAGAGTCAGATATCTTGAAGTAGCCACTATTACACTGAAAGCAAGAGATGGACGAGAGTATAGAAACAAATATAGAGAGCATATTTGGAATCAATGTCTAGAAAAAAGAAATCTGAGTATGATTTCTGCCACAAGGAATTGATTGGAATCAAATAGATAAGATGTCTATTAAGCTTTTAAGGAAGGCTTCCTGTCAAGAAGTCCTTAACCTAAATTGTAAAAGTCTCTCACAGCTCAAGAGTTCAAACAACCCCTTTAGCGTTCTGACTTTTCAAGTACAGAAATATGTCTTCAAAACATGCATTGTCCCAAGGACGAAAGACTCACCACTGCCCACTTCATATGTGCACATGGAGGATAATAAACAAAGCAGACTTCCCCAGTGGGTGGAACCATGGAGAAAAGTGGAGGAAATTTCCTCCCAGAGATCTCATCAGAGATCTTCTCCTTCTATAGGGAGAAGAAATTTCCAAAGCCAGTATGCAAAATTCCCAGTGCTGTTATGGACCAATGAATGTTATGCTGCTGCCTTTCCCGAATGGCAGTTTGTAATGGTTGTTATGATGCACCTCCCAGAGCCTGATACAGCATTGAGGAATTTAATTCCATAGTTGTTGGGAGAGCTGAATACAGCCCTCACACAACACTTTTTGATAATTGTCTTAGCTAAAGAGAGTTGCCTCACACCTTTTCCAAGGTGATTCCCCTTTACAGAGGCATCCAAATTCAAAACCTGGTCAACCTAGGGGATAAAGATTCATCCTTTTTGCCCTGCGTTGAGGCAATTCTGAAAGACCACCCAGCATCACTGTGGGATTGTCTGAGGATTGTGTTGGGATTGCTTCCTTCCCTTCACTCCCACGGGTTTGTCTTTCAAGAGTATTCCCTCATGAAGCTCCTTCATGGTGATCTCTGTCTCAGGGTCTGCTTCCTAGGGAGCCAGCCTATGACAGATTTTAGATTCCAATTAACCTATCCCTATTCCTCCATTTTACATTAGGTTGTGGTAGGATGTAGATATATTTCCTTTATTGTTCTTAGATCACCATATCCTGACCAGATATCTCATCATCACCTGGAGGAGGTCCTGGACATGAAGATGCATTCAGTGACTAATGGGACTTTGGGTTGGAGGAAGTAAATGGATGCCTAATAACCAGAGGGAAGAAGGTGGCAAAGAATGCCAGCATTCATCCATACCTGTGCTTCCACTGAGAGGGTAGTAAGCGTCCCCAGAAAAAAAAAATTTCATCAATTCCAAATACTCTTGAGAAATGGCTTTGATGTTACTACAATATTTATTTTAAAAGCTAACTTTTCTTATGTGACACCATCTATCACTGCCTCCTCACTCTCTGCATATCTTTGCTGCTGGTACAGAGGAAAATGAAAGGGCTGGCATTCATCAGGGAAAGAATAAGGGATGAGGAAAGGGGAGTGCAGGACTTTCCATTTCAGAGAGTACATCTGACTGTGAAACTGACAGCCCCTCCTTCCCAAAATGAAAAATGTGCCCTTTATATCCATATGGCTGCAATGACCACCAAAGCCCAAATTTGGAGTGAGAGATGTCAGTCCATTAAGAACTGCCATCTTCAGGTCACATGATATTTCCACAAGTGTGAACTCAGTTTGAAAAGAAAAAGAAAGAAAGATAATAAGCTTCCCTTAAAAGCTTTTTGCTTCCTACTTTTCCCTCCAGCATACATTTATTCTTATCATCCTCCTCATCCAATAGTATTTATTAAATGGCCACATTTGCATGGCACCTTACCTATGATTTTCCATTTCTCTCCAAGGAAGATTTCCCGGTTTAGAAGTTTTAATGGCTTCTCCTTTGAAAATGTCTTAAGAGGGTTTTGACTGTAATTCCTTTTCTCCTAGCTCTTATTTAATAGGTACCAATGCCTATCTTTTGCCTGGGGTGTTGGGCTAGGGAGAGGAAGATTCATTAACCATGGTGAGTTATGGATTTCAATGCCCTGGCTACTTCATTTCTCATATCCAAGTAGATCATTTCCTCCCTAGTCCCTCTGAGCCCAAGAAGACATATTTTGTAAGTAGCCTTAATCTGCTTCATTAGAACATTTTTTTTTTACTTTACAAGAATGATACCGTCAATATTACCATATTACTTACGGTGATATGCATGGCAGTATAATCATACCTTCATACATGTGGCAGTAAGAGTAGTGATTTTAGTTGTGGTATTAAGAGTAAGAAAACCATCGTTTTAGAGCTTGGATACATTAAAATTAATCTCATTTTCAGATATAGAAACCTAGATCCAGGGAAGAGAAGTGCTTTGCCTAAGGTTAATACTAGTGACTAATGCCTAACTCCAGTGAGTCTGACTCATAACCTAATATGCTCCCCTACTGCACCCTTTCAGCGTTAAAGTTTCATGATACTGACAGAAAGAAAGGCTCTGCTTTTGGTGCCAGAAACAGACAGTGAGGCTGCTAAAGTTTATTATATAGTACACTACAAAAGAGCAGATGTGTGGTTAATACACTCTGGATACATTTCAGTTGGAGAAGTCTCCCTTCTTCTCCCTGTCTGTTTCTACTTGTCGTTATGTCTTAGAGTACTAGCAGAAGATTTCTCCCTAGGAGACTAGCTGTGTCTTTTCTCAGGGGAAAAGTGTCCCTACCTTCACAATATTCTCTAGCTTTCAGCACCAACTAAACTCTTCCTAAGAAGCAGGGTAGTACCTATATCTGCTAAAAACGGTAACTGCTTTGGTTCGGGGACCGTGACTTCTCCTCTGATCTGGCCGTTTGGAAAACTGTAACACTGATGAAGTTTATTCTCTCATCCCTTCTCTAGAGCACTGGTTTCCAACCAGCGGGACTTTGCTCTTCCACCCTGACAACCCAAGGGAAGTCTGGCAATGTCTGGAAACATTTTCTGCTGTTTCAACCGAGGCAGTGCTTTTGGTA
The DNA here is from genome assembly GCF_007565055.1 of Rhinopithecus roxellana. Taxonomy (NCBI): domain Eukaryota; kingdom Metazoa; phylum Chordata; class Mammalia; order Primates; family Cercopithecidae; genus Rhinopithecus; species Rhinopithecus roxellana. Next base: position 53,048,795 of record NC_044552.1, read on the forward strand.
TCTCATGGGTAAAGGTCAAGAATGCTGTGAAACATCCTACAGTGCACAGGACAGCCCCCCAAACAAAAATGCATTCAGTCAAAATGGCAACATGCTAAGATTGAAGAACTTGGTCACAGAGTATTCTCCCCATCTCAGAACCTTTGACATTATAAAGCTGCTTGTCTACCATTATTTGGGGACTTGGCTCTCAGCTACCACAATAAGAAGTTACATCATCTTCTGCAGTCTCTCCTATTAGTAGAGGAATTTTAAAGCCCATAGGAGAAACAGCTCTTGACTATAAATAAAGTTTTCTTGCATCAAAAATTTCAAATTATATGAACATTTACAAAATGGGGATTTTTTCTTCTTACTTCATTGGGTTGATATAAAAATAATGAAATAAGAGAGTAAAACAGGAGTTACCAAGGTCAGAGAGCATGGTGGGAATGGGGAGATGTAAGTCAAAGGGCATTAAGTTGCAGTTACGTAGGATGAATAAGTCTAGAGATGTAATGGATAGCATGAGAACTATAATCAATAATATTGCATTGTATAATGAAAATTTGCCAGGAGAGTAATTTTATCACTAAAAAAGAGCTATGTGATGGACATATTAATTTGCTTGATCAAATTAATCATTTTACTACATATACACATATGTATATCAAAACATCACATTGTCTACCTTAAATACATATAATAAAAACAAAAATAATAAGATTATGTCTGTTAGAGGGCATCATAAACTGAAAAGTGTGACAAAAATGCATGGCACTGCCATGGTAAGTATTAATTACAACAAAAGGGATGGATTTCTAATGGATTTTTAGGCAGCATGACAGCAGATACTTTGGTTCACAAACTTGTTTAGCATTTCAGTCAACAACAGAGTTGGTGAATATTCTTCACCAACATTCAATGCCAGTTCTGTTTTTACTTCATTTAGATCCTTTGGAATACAAGAAACAGTGTCCTCTGTGCTAATCACAGTAGATACTAAACTGTGGACACACAAGTTAAACTACATAGTTCCATTCATAGCTACAAGGACAGCCTTTTCCACCTTTCCTAGTTCATGGAAAGCTCACATTTACTAAGCCTTTCCATGGTTTCATTGAGCTTCTTTTTCCAGTCATCACAACAGAAATTGGCTCATGAGCCCAAAAGAGTTCATTTACTGAAATTAATTTGATTTAGTACTTACCATATACCAGACATTGTAATGGGACCAAAGATGCAAATAATAACAGAGGTTAACACATATTATCTTCCAGACCTGTGCCAGTCACTGTGGTAGGCACCCCATCACTTTATCTCTAACATTTCCAGAAACATGTGCAGTAGACATTCATTCCACTGATAAATGAGGCAACAGAGGTACAGTGAGTTTATGTGACTTATCTAAGACACTCAACTAATACATACGAGTACTGGAACTGAGAGTCAAATTTATATCTATCTGGTGTCAGGTACCATGTTCTTCCTCACCACCCCTCACAGTGTCTTTTAGTTCTGGGTGTTTTCCGTAAATAAACATCAACAGCATACCCAGTTACCATGATAAGAGTCAGAAAATGTCTGTGTTACAGAATGGGGGGACAATGGCCACAACACCTAACACCAATAGGAGTGTTGGCATCTCTTTAGCAACTCCAGCCAGTGCACACTGTTAGTGTGAATAAATAAGAAAAATGCCTATGTCCTTATTTTTTCAACTGCTTACAATTTGTTCATAAAATAGAAATGGTTTGAGCAGCTCATTGGTGGATATTTGTAGTGCAAACTGCCCCAGCAGTAAAGGGATGAGGGTGAGATTAGTGACACTGAGGATTTGTGTTTCAATTCCAAATAAATGAAGCCTGACTCAAACAAGTTTGTGTTATTTCCTACCCATCGAATTCAATTCAATTACATTCAGTGAGTACTTGCTAAGCCATGACTGTGTGCCTAGTGCTGTGGGAAACAACAATGGACTGACATGACAACTGCCCTCAAGGAGTTTACTCTGAGGGAGACAAGAGTTAATTAGAGTATAATAAAAGCCAGCTGATACCCACATATGAAACTTCACATGATCTAGTTTATTCAATGCACATGCTCCTTCCCTAACAGACTCATGTATTCAGTGAACACAGAGGTGGTGTGGGATGCCATTCTCCACCCCCAAAGCATCCCCATAGAAGGGGCATTAGTATACAATATAGACAAGTAATATAGTGGAAGAGACTGCTGCTGATGGGACTAGCGGCGATGGGTGTGATCAGGAAGGCTTCAAGGAGGTGGTGAAGTTGACTTAGGATAGAATTTGAAGTATGGGAGAGATTTATATTGTCTTCTAGGAGTGTGTTCTGGGGCAGATTCTGGTAAGTTTCTATTTAAGAATCAGTAAAGGGTTACTATCCTGCTATGGGCCACAGATGTTTATAAAGATATCATTGTATGCCTTCTCTGAAATAAAAACCTAAAAATTGTAACCCAATGACACAGGTTTAACAAAAAATGGGGGGCAGTTATTAACATCACAAAAGTAAACTTACATTATCTTGATGCATGAACACATCTCCCCCTAGAAAAAGTAGAAGCTACTCTATCATATTGAGGTGAGATCATATCCATTAAGTATACAAAAACACATACCTCAAGAGAAATACTTAATCCTATTGATATTAGAAAGTCTTATATGTAAAAAGGAGAGGAGGATATTTTCCTCATTCTATATGCATAGCAAAATACTTTTAAAATATAAGGAATAATATAAATACTTTTAATATATAAGGAATTCATACAACTCCATAGAAAAAAAACTCAATTTAAAAATGGGTGAAAGGTCTGAATAGACATTTATATAAAGAAGACACAAATGGCAAACAGGTATACAAAAAGGTGCTCAGCATCACTAATCATTAGGAAAATGCAAATCAAAATCATGAGATATCACTTCACACCTGTTAGGAAGGTTATTAGTTAAAAAAAAAAAACTGTAAGTGTTAATGAGAATGTGGACAAAAGAGAACCCTCATACTCATTTACTAGTATTAAGATTGTAAACTGGTATAGCCATTATGGAAAACAGCATGAATATTCCTAAAAAATTAAAAATATAACTATCATATTAGCAAGCAATTTGCTTCTGGATATTTACTCAAAGATATTTAAATCAGGATCTCAAAGAGCTATCTGTACTCCCATATTCACTGCAGCATTATTTACAATAGCTGAGATATGGAAACAACCTAAATATCCATCAATGAATGAGTAGATAAAAAAATGTGTTGTATATACACAACGGAATACTATTCAGCTCTAAAAAAAAGGATGGCTGCCATTTGTGACGACATGGATGGACATGGCATATATTATACTAAGTGAAACAAGCCAAACACAGAAAGACAAATACTGCATGATTTCACTCATCTGTTGATTCTAAAATAGTTGAATTCACAGAAGCACAGAACAGAATTGTGATTGTCAGGGGATGGGAGAAGGAGAAATGGGGAGGTGATGGCCAAAGGGTACAAAGTTTCAGTATGCAAGATAAATAAGTTTTGCAGATTTACTACACAGCATAGTACCTATAGCCAACACTGTATCATAAACTTTTGTATTAGAATAGATCTTAGGTTAAGTGCTTTTACATAAAAATAGTAATAATAATAATAATAAAAGGGGCAGGAGGAAATTTTAGGAAGTGACAAATACTCATATCTCCTTGATGGTAGTGACAGTTTTATGGGTGTATATTTATCCCCAAAGTCAAGTAGTTGCATACATTGAATATTTACAGCTTTTTACATGTCAATCATACCTTAATAAATAAAATGGTTTTATAGACCCGCGTGCACACACATACACACACACACAGGCCTCATGTTGTAGACCTGCTACTTGACTCATCTAAGTTACCATTAATGAGAGGCCTTAATATTTAGATTCTTTTGACTTTAGTCACCAGAAACAAGAAAAAGACTCTTCATAGTGGAGCATACGACTTTGAAACTTGGAAATATTCTAGTCATATGATATTAAAAAAAAACATGCATGTAAATATAGTCTTTAAATGTATAATAAATACTTGGGTTTGTATTAGCAAATATATACAAACCTCCAATTCTCTATCTTTCATGGGCTTTTTCCTCTTATGGCTATTCACGGACAATTTAGATCTGTAAGTTTTAACCATTTAACTTCCTGAGAAAGGAAATTGAAACAACAAAAGCAAATGTGTCCCCAACTCACGTATGGAAGTAGTTATTTCAGGTTAATTATTATCAAGAACTGTGCAAGACTAAGAATGCGATTAAACATTAGCCTGTGAGATATTTAACAGTGGGGTTCTACAATAAAAACAGAATATCGTTCATTCTAGGTTTTTTTCTAAATGGTCCCAAACTACATATGCGAATGAAACTAATGTCTAAACAATTAAATGATAATGTCATTATTATTCAATGTAGGAATACACTTGAGAATCAAATTGAATCAGTTCTTTTCCCCTTGTGGCACAATAACAATTCATGTTCAACCTTACTTAATACACTCCCTGCTTAAAAGAAAAATCAGTCTGTATACTCATTGGTTTCTACAAAAGAGAACTAGGCCTATGCACTGAAAAACAGAGCAGTTAAAAAAAAAAAAAAAAAAAGCAATAGCCCTGAGCTAAATGTAAATTGAGCTAAGAGCAGCACCCCTGCACCCTTGTCCTAACTCCTTTCTCATTTCCATCCCTTAGGCATTTAGTGCCCTCCATCCTTGTTGCCCCTCGCTCCCTAAAATGTACCTGCTCGTGGGAACATCATCAATATGTTACCTCTCTTGTAGTATTTGTATTTTCACTCAGCCTCCACTGTGCTTTGAAAACATTCATACAGCACTCATCAACTGTCAGGCTTAGTTCTAAAGACATTCCATACGCCACACGCACTTTGTTGTTGTTTTTTGCTTGTTTGTTTTTGAGACAATATCTGGCTCTATCACTCAAGCTGGAGTTCAGTGAGTGGCTCGATCTTGGCTCACTGCAACCCGCAGCCTCTGCCTCCCAGGCTCAAGCCATCCTCCCACCTCAGACTCCCAAGTAGCTGGGACTACAGGGGTGTGTCACCACACCCAACTAATTTTTGTATTTTTTGGTAGAAACGGTGTTTTGTCATGTTGCCCAGCTCAGGATGGTTTTGATGCACCCATCTCACCCTCCCAAAGTGCTGGGATTATAGGCGTGAGCCACCCTGCCTAGCCCACATTCCATATATTAACTCATTTAATCTTCAAACAGCTCTGCGATAGATACTCTTAATATTCCTATTTTTAAAATGAGGAAACTGAGTTATAGAGTAGATGGGCAAACCCAGGCATTCCATCTTGAGAGCCAGTGTTCTCTCCACTAGAGCCACACAAGAGAGAGATGCTCATACCGCTCCCATCGTTACTTCTAAATCCTTTCCAGTATTATTTGATTGAATAATTTCTAAATGTCATCTTTCAGCACTAAAACCCACAGGAAGATATAATAAAAATTTAAGAAAATTCATGAACACTAACTTGAAACACACTGCCCTGACAAAGGATAAGGTAATGGATTTAGAAATATGTCTGTACACACCCTCTGTCCCAGGACACTTGAATCTCTAATCTGTTATATCACGGCTACCACTAGAGAGGTTATTTAGACAGGCTCTCCAATACTTTTCTGTTAATTTTGTTTTATTTGCTTTGATAAAAAATTTCCATCTATGATTGTGAGTTAAGACAAATCATAAAAGAACCTGCTGCAATCCCTCTCTTTGATGCTTTTCCTATGCTGGTATCAAAACTGCTTATGGTAGAAAACCAACACAGGTATATAGGTTTACAACGGGATTTTAAAATAAGAAAGTCTATAAGAAATCTGTTAAAAATTTGAAGTTATTTTTAATTAATTGAAAAATAAATGTAAGCATGTTAAATAAGATGTACATAAATCAAACAAAACTCAGTTAAACTAACATATTAATTTTAGAGTAAGACAGTTCAAATATAAGTATATAATATCAATAAGAAAAAAGCGGTTTCTATAATATAATGAACTAAGTTATTGAGAACATTCACTGGCCCTTCCTCCAAAGAAACAACTAAATATGAAGGTTTTATATATATATATATATATATATATATATATATATATCTCATATATATGATATATATAAGATTATTATATAATCTTATATAACAAACTGGAAGGTAGATCAGAAGTAATTATCAAGAATGCAAGAAGGAGAGGAAAAAATGAAAAAGAAGTTAAGAGACATGGATAATGTTTGGAGTGAAAAGGTCTGACATAAGATTATTATATAATCTTATATGTGTGTGTGTGTGTGTGTGTGTGTGTGTGGCCTCAAAGCATGAGCAAGTTAATGTAGAATTAGCAGGCCAAATGATTCCTCAAAGACCTAGCAGCAGAAATACCATTTGACCCACCAATCCCATTACTGGATATATGCCCCCCAAAATATAAATAATTCTATTATAAAGATACTTGGATGCGTATGTTCATTGCAGCCATTATTTTCAATAGCAATGTCATGTAATCAACCTAAATGCCCATCAATGATAGACTGAATAAAGAAAATATGATACATATATACCATGGAATACTATGCAGCCATAAAAAGGAGTGAGATCATGTTCTTTGCAGGGATGTGGATGGAATTGGAAGCCAATATTCTCAGTAAACTAATGCAGAAACAGAAAACCAAACACTGCATGTTCTCACTTATAAGTGTAAGCTGAACAATAAGAACACAAAGACACATAGAGGGGAACAACACATACTGAACACCTATGGGGAGGGAGGAGAGAGAGCATTAGGAAGAACAGCAAATTGATGCTGGGCTTAATACGTGGGTTTTAAGCCCACTAATCTGTGCAATAAACCACCACGGCCTATGTAACAAACCTGCATATCCTGCCCATGTACCATGGAACTTAAAATTTGAAAAGAGCAAACAAACAACAACAACAAAGACAATTTAGCAGGCCAAAATCTATGCAAAACCTCTAACCCAGAGAGTTAAATACAGCCACTTTTGCCTTGTGTCATTTGCTGAATTTAACAAGTTGGTTTTCTAGTCCGTCTGGGTCCACAGGATGGTCAAAAGCCAGGATCTACCCAAGGAGACTCTTTCTTCCTTAGTGCTGGTACTTCACAAGGCTATATCATCAGTGTGAAAATACACGAGACGTAAAGATCTCAACTCTCCATCTCTCAGTGACTATTTGGGGGAGGGCAGTCTGTGAGTAACTGTATGTATTCAGTAGGTGTTGTAACACAAAATCTTACCCACTCTCCACAAAAAAGGAAAACCTCAAGCCCGAAATAAAATTAGTTTGAAGTGGCCCTAAACAGATATGCTATTAGGCACCTGACAGAAGATAATGGAAACCCTCTCTGGTAAAATATAAATCTTCATTTTAATGCTGAAAAATATAGTAAATAATATAAGAAAATGAACCATGCAGAGTAAAAATAAGTAAGCATAGCAATGAGGCAACATGAGTAAGAAACAGCAGTGACAGAAAACAGAAACCAGCTCACCAAAGTATTAATGACATTAGAATAGTCAAAATGTGACACTGGAATTATTGGACAAGGATTTAAACAACTGTGTAAAACTATGTCTACTGTGTTCTAAGAAATAATAGATAAACCTACATTTTCTCCTAGGAAACCATAGCTATTTTTAAATAATACTGTAGATGTGTCAAATAATGAATTTGAAAAATGAAAAATAACTAAAATGTAAAACTCGAAAATGAATTTTCCCAAAGATTAGACATAACTGAAGAGAGAATTAGCAAACTGGAAGGTAGATCAGAAGTAATTATCAAAAATGCAAGAAGGAGAGGAAAAAATGAAAAAGAAATTAAGAGACATGGATAATGTTTGGAGTGAAAAGGTCTGACATACAATTCACTGGAACCCCAGAAGGGGCTGAGAGAGAACATGTGGCAGAGGCAATATTTGAAGAGAAAATGCCGAAGAACTTCCCAGAAATAATCCACAGATTCAGGCACACAGGGTATCCAAAACAAGATAAAGAAAATAAATTTACATCTAGACACATTATAAAACTTCAAAACCAAAAAAAGTGAAGAATAAGTATTAAAAGCAATCTAAAACAACAACAAAAAACACAGATTGTCTTTAAAGGGGGTGACAAACTGACCATTGCATTTTAAATAACAAAATGGTTGCCAGAAGTCTGTGGAATTACATCCTTAATGTGCTTAAAGAGACAACTGACAACACAGAATATGCCTACCAGAAATATCTTTTAGGAATGAGAGAGACTTGAAGACATTTTCAGATATTCCCTTTCCTCCAAAATGACAAAGGGTTTAGCACCAGCAACCCACACTTGCGAATATTCTAATAAACATATTTCAGGCAGAAGTGATCTTAGGTGGAAGGAATGGGTTGGGGATAACAAACAGACAGCAAAGATTGAAGAACATGTAGGAGGAACCCTAAATAAATACTAAATGAAACCATAAGAAAATTTTGGAGTTTAAATAGGCCAACATAGAAGTAAAATACATAACAATAATAAATCAGGAGAGACATACATGACATTAAATCTTCTGAAGGAACTTATATTGGCAGGATGGAAGGTGAAGGCAATGACTAACTTTTAACCTTGACAAGTTAAAAATGTGTGTTGTAATTTCTAGAATAAGCACTGAAAGAACCATAACCTATAAACCAGTAAAAGAAAAATATTTTTTTTCCAAATGAAGGTAAGGACAGAAAGAAAAGGAGGTAAGGCCGGAAAGAAAAATATAGAATAGGCAAGACAGATAACACAGATAAATTATATATATAAGCCCAAATAGATTAGTAATAAATAACATTAAATATAATAGGCTAAATGCTCCAGTTAAATCCGAAAATCACAAGGTTCAAACAAAATGAACAAATGTGAATTATGAACATACATAATGCTGCAGCCAAAACTACAGAAAACATTTTCTACAAAAAAACAAATACCACATGTTCTCAATTATACGCAAGAGTTAAACATTGACTACACATGGACACAAAGAAAGGAACAATAGACACCGCGGCCTACTTGAGAGTGGAGGGTGAAAGGAGGGTGAGAATAAAAAACTACCTATTAGATACTATTCTTATTACCTGGGTGATGAAAAAATCTGTACACCAAACCCCCACAACATGCAATTTACCTAGATAACAAACCTGCACCTATACCCTTGAACCTAAAAAATTTTTTGAATCAATAAATCAGCCATATTCTAGCATATATGAAACATTCACAATAGTGAATTTATCCTGGCTCATTAAGCAAAACACAAAAATTTCCAAAAGATTGGAGTCATACAGTGTGTGATCTTCAGTTGCAGTCCAATTGAATCACAAAAACATTTAAAAATTAAGAATCCCTGAATGTTTGAAAATTAATAAACACATTCCTAAATAACCCATAGATCAAAGAAAAAAATCATGATGTAAATTATAATATATTTATTTATTTATTTATTTATTTATTTATTTATTTATTTATTTTGAGACAGAGTCTTGCTCTGTCACCCAGGTTGTGCAGTGGCGCGATCTCAGCTCACTGCAAGCTCTGCCTCCCGGGTTCACGCCATTCTCCTGCCTCAGCCTCCTGAGTAGCTGGGACTACAGGCGCCCGCCACCACGCCCGGCTAATTTTTTGCATTTTCAGTAAAGACGGGGTTTCACCGTGTTAGCCAGGATGGTCTCTATCTCCTGACCTCATGATCCACTCGCCTCTGCCTCCCAAAGTACTGGGATTATAGGAGTAAGCCACCGTGCCCAGCCTAGAATATATTTTTAAATGAATAATTATGAAATAACTACATATCCAACTTGTGAAATGCAGATTAATTACGTGAAATAAATCTTTGTTGTTTATAAGCTAACCAATTTATGGTATTTTGTTAGAGCAGCCAAAATAGATGAAGGCAAGCATATACTATTCCCAGGTGCATGGGATATGCAGAGGGGTGGCACTCTCTGCAATGCAAATTTGGACATTGAAGTAAAATTGAATCAGCAAAAATCAAGTATGCAATGGCAAAATTGATGAAGGAGCAAAGAGTTAGGAGATAGAAAACTCAAGTACTAGTTGCTCCATATTTTCTTATAGATTTTTTTAATAGATCAATCAGTAGATGTTATTGAGTATGCATGTAGAGCCTGAAACTGTGCCATGTAGACCTTAGCGCTATGCTAAGAAAGTCATCTTTTCTTATCCTTTGGGAGCTTATATATGGTAGGAGTCAATATTTTGGTCAGACCTAGTTTGGTATCTTAGCCCCTGCATAATTCTCTTATCTACAGCTGGTTCCACATGATTCCCTATTCGTATGCTCCTCCTTGTCTTACTCTCTGCACTACCTTTCCTTGAGGAAGAAAGTTCTTAAGCATCCCTAGCTCTACTTTCTATGGTTCAATATCTTATATAACTAGCTAGTAGACCTAGGCCTCACCATATCTCATTCTGACACAGATTTCTGTCTTAGTTTCTATTTTTAACTTACTAAATAAATTTAAGCTGCAGAATACCTCAAAATCCTCCAACAAAAGATAATCTTTCCTTTTCTAGTTCTTCTGGAGAATTGAGACCTGAATCTACTTCTGTTGGGAAAAAACTACTTGTTGTTTGATTTCTATTTCTTTGGCCAGCCATCCTCACCTTAGAGCTCTGTTTCTGACTATTGGCTGTTGAGACTTGTGCTTTCTATCAGCCTTGTGTGCAATACTGTCATTTCTAAAATAGGCAGAGCCTTATTCACAAAACATCTTCCTTCTCAGCACCTTCTACATAATTATTCTAATTCATTGCTAAAACCATTTCTGTTTGAAATAATTTGTCTAGATTCGATCTGGTTTCAAGTTGTGACATACTCCAATAATTATAGGATAATATGTAATTGAACATTAGATGGTGTATTGCAGTCCTATTTGAGTATAAAAGGTTTTTAGCAGATAATTTGAGTCACAATTTTTTATGCATTCATTCATTATTTACCAAATAATACTTTGGAATTAGAGATAATACAAACTAGCAGAGTATAGTAGACAGAAATTAGATTTTAAGGTTAAATGTACTGGGGCTAAATCCTAGCATTGTCACTTAATTAGCTATTTGCTTAACTTCTTTGTGCATTTTTGTGCCTCAGTTTTCTTGAGATATTATTATAATAGAGCACCTATCTCTCAAAGTTGTTCTGAGAATTAAATGAATTAATGCATGTAAGGCATTTAGTATTGTGCCTGGCACAAGCAAGTGTGCAGCTAATTATAGCTCAAGGTATTAGTGTAAATCAGTTGACAAACCATGAGGTAAATTCTGCTATCTGCCTCTTTTGTTAATAAAATGTTTTATTGGAGTATGGCCACACCCATTTGTTTAAAATTATAGTCATACTAAAATAATAGAGTTGAATAGTTGTAACAGAGACTGTATGACCTGTAGAGTTTAAAATATTTACAGTCTGTTCCCTTCTTGAAAAAACAATGATACATGTTAGCGAGAATATTTGCAGTCATTGTTCAACTAGTACCCACTTTCCTAGACACAGAAGCAAACAGCCTATCGTGAGTTAATATAGTTCATGAGCCACTGAAATAATGATTCTGGAGATATCCTTGAGATCAGAAAAAGATCAACTACCTGCCTGAGATTTTAAATGTGGATGTGGGATATGACAACCTGCAGATTAAATAACTAAAACAACTGGCAGAACTGGAGAAAATCATATGCTTTCACCTGCAGTCAGGGTTATGCCTTAGAAAACATTCTTTCTCTAAAACCAAAAAAGCTCAAAATGGCAAAATAGCATCTTTATAGCAGCCCTCAGGGTACTGCTCTGATAGGGGAACATGAAGCTTAAGGTGTAATTTTTGGTTGTTCAAGGACTCAGACACGTGGCCAGTGCCAAGATGAGGCTGAAAATATGTGTATAAATATATCCAAGTAGGGTCTAGGTAAAGTGGGTGTGAAGAGTAGAAAGAGAGATTGTGTTAGCTATTAAGAGTCTTCACATAGGCCGGGCGCGGTGGCTCAAGCCTGTAATCCCAGCACTTTGGGAGGCTGAGACGGGCGGATCACGAGGTCAGCAGATCGAGACCATCCTGGCTAACACGGTGAAACCCCGTCTCTACTAAAAAATACAAAATCTAGCCGGGCGAGGTAGCGGGCGCCTGTAGTCCCAGCTACTCAGGAGGCTGAGGCAGGAGAATAGCGTAAACCAGGGAGGTGGAGCTTGCAGTGAGCTGAGATCCGGCCACTGCACTCCAGCCTGGGCGACAGAGCGAGACTCTGTCTCAAAAAAAAAAAAAAAAAAAAAAAAAAAAAAAAGAGTCTTCACATAACGCCACCTTGATTGGCTAGTCTTCATTTAAGAAAACATATAATCTAATGGAAACTGAAAAAAATACAATGAAAAATCCAACAAGTACCTGATGACTTGGAGTTATGCTCTGGTTCTCCCATCTTCATATTCTGAAGGATCTCAGGACTCAAATAACACATCACACATGCATACATATTGAGCTTATTAACATACCATTGTGGAAGATCATTAAGAATAACAATGTCATTGCTATACATTGCCGAGAAGATTTTTGCCAATGTTGAGGTCTAGCTAGGGAATGAGATGACAATGGGCACAATGAATGACATGTGAATAAAGAGATCATTGAACACGAATATACCAGACACAGACTCTTGGAAGATGAGTTGCAAAAGGGTTCTAAGAAAGACTGAAGGATTAAAAGGGGAAGAAAATAAAATTTTAAAAAAAGGAAGAATAATAAGAGCAGAGTGAAGTTAAAAACATTTATATTGACATTTAGCTTAATAATAATAACTAGCATTACTATCATTGCTTATTCTGCCCAGTCACTGCTTTGTACATTTCAGAGGGAACTCTTATTTTATCATCTAGGACTAGCTCTTTAGGAACATACAATATGGAACTGTGTGCCAGATATACTTCTAAGATCCTATTTATTTATTGTATAAATTAATGAAGTTAATACTATTATTATAATTTCCAGTTTATACAGATGAGATTAAGGAACATACTATGTATTTATCCCCAGATTGGCTGGCTCTTAACCCATCTTCTTGAGGCACCAGAGGTGAGGTTTGAAAGCAAGTAAAGAAGAGCTGAAGAGCCTTTCACGGATGGTACAAAGGCGCTCAGATTGCAACCCAAGCATCAGAATGCAGACACATTGAGTAATTAGGCTGCTTGCAAGAGCATCTTGAGCTGTTTCTAGCAATTGACAGAACAACATGGGTAATACCACTCACCACCTGATTTAATAGAATAGGTATTTTCAAGTAAAACACAAAATAAACCTAAAGAGATGATAGTCATAAAATTTCTAATGCAGGTCTTTTGGGCCATTTTCAAAAAGAGTAGAAGTTCCATTAACCTGATTTGGTGCTCAACAGTGGGCTAGAAAGTGGGATGGGAAAGGGAGCAAGCTCAGTGATTACATATGTCCATCGATAAAAATATAGAAAAGGAAGGCTAAACGTCTTGAACCTATCCTTCACAAGCAACTTAGAATCCCAGTGCACTCTTGGGGAGTCACAAGGCCCCCGTCTGGGTCTTTCATTTTTAGTTCTCAGTAAAACAGGGAGCTATGCAACTTTAATCCAAACTAAAGTTTTTCCTTGGTAAATACAACTAGGTATTCTAACTCTTACAAAATAATCTATACAAGCAGTTTCATATCCTCTCCGAATTTGTCATCTGCCTAGGGCAGTGTTGCTACATCTCCTCAAAACCCAATGAAATGAAAACAGCTGAACATTTCAATGCATTTAACTTATACTATTATTTGTAGTTTTGTTTCACAGAATTAAATTTCCATCAGCTTTGTTCTAAAAAGCAGCAGAGGGGGGATGGCAACACAAATTCATCTACATAAAATGGTCCAAATTATCTAGGATTTAAGCTGCCATTCTGCGGGAAATAACTTACCAAATACCATGGTGCCCCAGGAGAGAGAGTTTACTGACTACTTGCAAGAGCCATGTCTATTTAATTTGTATTCAATATGGGTGCCACCTCATAAGTCGAGAAATAAAAGTACCTATGCTACGAGTACAAAAGCAGCATACTCACCAGAGGGTGGCTTGTCCCCACTTTAGAAGGAAAAAAATCTCCCTTTTACTTCCTCATACCAGAGGTCCTCTTACCCCAACTTTCCTCACTACACACGTGACAGTATAGTTTGCAGACAAGTGGGCCTATGAGCACTCTGTGCTTCCTGCCACAGATTAACGGTGACCCACAGTCCAATATGAAACAGATGGTTAGGACTCTCCTTTTATAAAATATGTGAATCTTGGGGAAACAAACAGACCCACCTCATGTGCAAAGACACACATAGACTTAAAGGGATTGAAGAATATTTACCAAACAAATGGAAAGAAAAACATAAAAGCAGGGTTTGCAATCCTAGTCTCTGATAAAACAGCCTTTAAACCAACAAAGATCAAAAAGACAAAGAAGGGCATTATATAATGGTAAAGGGATAAATGCAACAAGAACAGCTAGCTTTCCTAAATATATATGCACCCAATACAGGAGCACCCAGATTCATAAAGCAAGTTCTTAGAGACCTACAAAGAGACTTAGACTCCCACACAATAATAGTGGGAGACTTTAACACCCCATCGTCAATATTAGGCAGATAGATAAGACAGAAAATTAATGAGGATATTTAGGGCTCGAACTCAGCTCTGGATCAGGTGAACTTAATAGACATCTACAGAACTCTCCGCCCCAAATCAACAGAATATACATTCTTCTCAGCACCACATTTCCCTTATTCAAAATTGACCACATAATTGGAAGTAAAACACTTCTCAGCAAATGCAAAAGAACAGAAATCTAACAAACAGTCTCTCAGACCACACTGCAATCAAATTAGAACTCAAGATTAAGAAACTTACTCAGAACTGCACAACCTCATGGAAACTGAGCAACCTGATCCTGAATGACTACTGGGTAAATAATGAAATTAAGACAGAAATAAATAAGCTCTTTGAAACCAATGAGAACAAAGACACAATGTACCAGAATCTCTGGGACACAGCCAAAGCAGTGTTTAGAGGGAAATTTATAGCACTAAATGCCCACAGGAGAAAGCAGGAAAGATCTAAAATTGACATCCTAATATCACAATAAAAAGAATGAGAGAAGCAAGAGTAAACAAATTGAAAACCTAGCAGAAGACAAGAAATAACTAAGATCAGAGCAGAACTGAAGGAGATACAGATGCGAAAAACCCTTCAAAAAATTAATGAATCCAGAAACTGTTTTTTTAAAAAAAGATTAACAAAATAGACCACTAGCAAGACCAATAAAGAAAAGAGAGAATAGACACAATAAAAAATGATAAACAGGAGATCACCACTGATCCCACAGAAATACAAACTACCACCAGTGAATACTATAAACACCTCTAGGCAAATAAACTAGAAAATCTAGAAGAAATGGCTGAATTCCTGGACATATACACCCTCCAAAGACTAAACCAGGAAGAATTTGAATCCCTGAATAGACCAATAACAAGTTCTGAAATTGAGGCAGTAATTAATAGACTACCAACCAAAAAAAGCCCAGGGCCAGACAGATTCAAAGCCAAATTCTACCAGAGGTACAAAGAGGAGCTGGTACCATTCCTTCTGAAACTATTCTAAACAATAGAAAAAGAGGGACTCTTCCTTAACTCATTTTATGAGGCCAGCATCCTTTTGATACCAAAATCTGGCAGAGAAACAACAAAAAAAGAAAATTTCAGGCCAATATCCCTGATGAACATTGATGCAAAAATCCTCAATAAAATACTGGCAAATGGAATCCAGCAGCACAGCAAAAAGCTTGTCCACCAGGATCAAGTCGGCTTTATCCCTGGGATGCAAAGCTAATTTAACATACACAAGTCAAGAGCATAGACTCTGAATCCCGGAGGGGCTTCATATCCTTGCAGGTAAGCAACCAATAGTTTCATTTGGAAATAGGGCAAGTTAGTTTATGTTGCAACTAAGTGATGAGTCCAAAGCTCAGACAATTTCTAAAAGTGGCATTAGAGAGGTCACCACTGTTAATAAAACCCCAGAGCATGGGCTCTGCTATTTATGAATTCAAAACTCAAATGATTTGAATTTGGTTTGGAAACCACACACAAAATAAAATTTCGTTATAATAAAAGTGTCAAGAGGCAAGTATGGGATTCACATTATTAAAAATGTGAAAATTAAAAAAGTATGGGATTCACATTATTAAAAAAAATAACTAAAATAAAAGCAATGTATCACAGAAACAGAAACCTTGTTTTTGAAACAAAAGTCAGAATGCATATTTTGTCAAGAAGGCACAAATGAAGTTTGGATACTGAAACTGGAATTCCTAGGACACTTAAATAATTTATGAAAACAAGAGAAAGTTTGAAATGAAAATTATCTCAGAACATTTAAAATACATTTCAAAGCAAGACACTGTATCTGTATTTTATATATATATACTTGACTCAAATATGAGGTTAGTGAGCTTTTTCTTAACAGGCCAGGTAAATATTTTAGGCTTTGTAGAACTCTGTCATTTTACTGCTAAAAGCAGCCACACACCATCTGCAAGTGAACAGTTGTGGCTTTGTTTCAGTAAAACTGTATTTACAAAAACAGGAAACTCGCCAGGTTTGGCCCATAGACTATAATTTGTTAGTCTGTGCCCTAATATAAATTGTGCTTTTGATACAGTTAGTATTACTCCTGCGATTGTTGGAATACTGAAATGAGTGACTGCTCAAGACCACGTGGTTGTACCGACTGACATGTGCCGAATGCATCACAGGGATGAGAACTTAGAAAAGAATTTTCTAATTTTACCATGTTAGTGCTACTTAGACCCTTACACTATTTAATGTCACACTTTATATGTTTCATTAGCATATAAAAAACCATCACGTGGAAAAAATCCATTAAATGATTCAATGTGGAAAAATCAACCATTGTAGTTTATCTCCAGAAGGACAATACTAAACCTCTCTATTTACATTTAGCCAGGGACATATAGTTTTATTGCTTATAGAACAAAAGCAAAGAGTCCAACTGACAATGAGGCTGTTTAACTTTTCCTTTGGATGGGTTTATAGTTGGACTACATGAAGTTCACAGCAATAGAAGGACATAACAACCCAGAGGAGAAGAGAAGAGATGCAGAAAAAACCGACAGCAACTTTCTCCATAAATTAAGCATCCAATTGTGATAAAAGAAGATGGGCAATCATAGGTAATAGTGTAAGTAACAAGGAAAATGTCATATAAATACAATGCATGTGCATACTCTTAAGAATCTGACATGAACACTATAATAGTATGGCCCTATAGCTAAATATGTGTCTTGGTATAGATAGACATTTTGAGTGAGATAACTAATATCTAAATCTAACTAAACTACTTTTTTGAATCATTCCAAATAACATTAGTTTCCTGCTCTGTGGGTATACAAATAATAAAATACCTCATATTTGCTAATAGTATTATGAAATGGACTTTGATGTGTTTCGGTTCCTAAACTTGCTATAACCCGTCTACCAGTTAATTACATACTTGACTATGCATGCGTGCATCTGTAAGTGTAGATTTCTTGCGATATTTTTTGGACTTGAGCAGATATGTTACCAGGTTTTTATTATTCTATTTGTTTCTATCAAAATGTGAATTATCAGCTTTCCTAGCTAGAGTTTTTATTTTATCTCTATCCCAATACAGATTGGGCTGCTCTATTCAAAAATGTTAACAAAGCGTGAACTTTTAATACTTTGTTAACAACTGTATCAACCCATATTTGGTGATTTTAGGGATCAAATCAAATTATGGCTCACTATATCCTAAACCTCCCAGGCTCAAGCGATTCTCTCACCTCAGCCTCCTGAGTAGCTGTGACTACAAGCATGCACCATCACTTCCAGCTAATTTATTTATTTTTGTAGAGATGGCATCTCACTGTGTTGCCCACACTGGTCTCGAAATCCTGGCCTCAAGTCATCCTCCCACCTCAGCCTCTCAAAGTGCTGGAATTACAGGCATGAGCCGCAGTGCCCAACTGGTATGTTTTTAAAACCAGGTAAATTTATATAATTTATAAGTTATTATATATAAGTTATTCACCCAGCTACTGCAATTGAAATAGAAACTTCTGGTCTTGTACTGGGCTTTCCAACCACTCCAGCCTTCTAATTTCTTCCTATCAGTCCCTGTCTATCTCCACTTCTACCCTAATAAGCTGAGTACTTAAACTATCATTTTAACTATTCTGTTCCAATTATTCTCTACTCTCATGCCTCTTTTCCAACTCCCCATCTCCCTGCTAAAACCCCTACCCTAAATTAAGCCTGTATTAGTTTCCTGCTACTGCCATAAGAAATTACCACAAACTTAGTCGTCTTAAAACAATGCAAACATACCCTTATTTTCTGGAGGTCAGAAGTCTAAAATCAGTTACACCAGGCTAAAATCAAGGTGTTAGCAGGGCTAGTTTCTTCTGGAAATTATGAGTGGAGAATCAATTCCTTGCCTTTTCACCTTCTAGTGGCTGCCATTGTTCCCCGGTTCATGACCCCTTCCTCCATTTTCAAAGGATTTCACTCCAACCTCTGTTTCCAGTCATCACATCTCCTTATCCTTTTCTGCCAAATATCCCTCTGCCTCCCTCTTACAAGGACATTTGTGATTACTTTTAGGACCCACCAGAATAATCAGCATAATCTCCTCATCTCAAGATTCTTAATCTCACCTGTAAAGTCCCTTTTCCATATGAAGAAACAGTCACAGGTTTTGGGAATTAGAACCTGGATGTTTTAGGGAGGCATTATTCTTCCTACCGTAGTATGACATGTGAACCCCAACGATTCATGTTCCTCCCACTTGCAAAATATATTCACCCCCATGTCAACATCACAAAAATGTTAGCCCATTACAAAGTCAAATGCCCACTTCTCTTCATTTATACAGGGGCTACTGGGGGTATCACATTTGTACAGAATGGGGCCCCTAGAGAGTCAGAGTTTTCAAGTGGATCTCAGGCTGTCTAAGAAATCTCATGCATTACTCTGGTCAGTTCAATTTCTAGTTTTCCCAACTGTTTCATACCTTCTCTGTTTTCTTCAATTGTTCCCCTGCCTCACTTCCCTCATCCTCCATCTCCAAAGCCATTACCCTGGTTAAGGCAGACTTCATCATGAGCCTAAACTGCTGCAAAAGGTTTTGATTGATTTCCTTGCTTCCAATAGTGTAATAACCATATCAGTCAGGAGACTGTTGAAGTGGTCCAGCGTTCAACAGTGATGAAAGTCTGAACTGAGGGAATAAGACTGAACAGATAATAAGACAAAAACAAGTATATAGATTTATACTTACTAAGCAAGTAGATGTTAAGCATTCTCATCACATACACACAAAAGGTTAGGTCATGCATATATTTATTAGCTTGACTGTGGTAGCCATTTCAAAATGTATAGGTATATCAAAATATCATGTTGCATATATCTTGAATATATATAATTTTGTCAATTATAGCTCAATAAAGCTAAAAATATTAAAAATCCAGAAGAAATATTTAGAGGGAATTGATAACAAACTGCATATGGCAAGGAGGGTGAGAGTTGGAAGAATATGAGAAGATTCTTCCATTTCTGGCTTGGGAATATAGCTGAATGGCTATGTTCTTAAGGAGGATCAGCAGTAAGATTCAGGATGAGTATTAACGTGGTGGATAGGAGGCAGGACTAGCTTGCAGCTCCTGTTTAGACAGACACCACAGCATGTGGAGTCTCACATTGTGAACTTTTGCTCCAAGAACCACCACAGGAACATACCAGGAAAGCCGAGAGAATCCACAGACCCTTTGAAGGAACTGTATAACTGCTGCAGGCTCCCTGAGATGTGGAAAAACTGTGAAATCTGCTTGCTTTCTCAGCGGGGAAGCTGGCGGTCTAGAGCAAGTTCTCAGCCCTGGTCACTAGCAGCCTGGAAATAGTCAGTGCTGTTGCAGGGGCATGGTGAGAGTGAGACTGGCCTTTAGGACTGCTGTTTGCATGGGAGTGAGGTGAGGCCTGTGACTGCTGGCTTTCCCTCAATTCCCTGGCAACCTGTATGACTCAGCAGAGGCAGCCATAATCCCCCTGGGAATATAAATCCACTGGACTGGAAACCACACACCTATTCCCCACAGCAGCCACAGCAAGCCCTGCCCAAGGAGAGGCTGAGCCTATCCCTGTCCCCACCAGGTGGTCTTTCTCTACATGCCCTGGTAGCCAAAGGTCAGAATTTCTTAGAAACTCTACAGCCCTGCCCACCGCCTGAGAAAGCTGAATGCTTAACCAGGTGTCCCTAGGGTAAGTTTACATACCCTCTATAGGACCACAGCTAATGTACTCTTGAAAGCACCATCTCCACGTCAGAGGCCAACCAACACAAAACCAGCACACTAAACAAAAACACCACCAAGAACCTCTCAAAGTTCACTTCACTCCCCTGCTACCTCCATGGGGGCAGGTGCTGGTATTTATGGCTGTGAGACCTGAAGACAGATCACATCACAGTACTCTTTGCAGACATTCCCAACTACCAGCCTGGAGCATAGTAGCTCCTCTGGGAGGCTAGATTCAGAAGAACAAAAACAATCACTACAGTTCAGCTCTCAGGAATTCCCATTCCTAGGGGAAGGGGAAGAATACCACATCAAGGGAGCACCCTGTGGGGCAAAAGAATCTGAACAGCAGCCCTTGAATCCCAGATCTTCCCTCTGACATAGTCTGCCCAAATGAGAGGGAACCAGAAAAACATTCTGGTAATATGACAAAACAAAGTTCTTTAACACCCCCAGAAGATCATATCAGCTCACCAGCAATGGATCCAAACCAAAATAAAACCTCTGAATTGCCAGGAAAAGAATTCAGAAGGTCGATTATTAAACTAATCATGAAGGCACCAGAAAAAGGTGAAATCCAGCTTAAAGAAATCAAAAACATGATACAGGATATGAAAGGAAAATTCATCAGTGAAATAAATAGCACAAATAAAAAACAATCAAAAATTCTAGAGATCAAGAACATACTTAGAGAAATGCAAAATGCCCTGGAAAGTCTCAGCAATAGAACCAAAAAGAAGAAGAACTTCAGAATTCAAAGACAAGGCTTTCAAATTTACCCAATCAGTCAAAGACAAAGACTCCAAGAAATTTGGGACTATGTTAAATTTCCAAACTTAAGAATGATAGATGTTCCGGAGGAAGAAGAAAAATCTAAAAGTTCGGAAAACATATTTGAGAGACTAATCAAGGAAACCTCCCCAGCCTTGCTAGAGACCTAGACATCCAAATACAAGAAGCTCAAAGAAGACCCAGGAAATTCATCACAAAAAGATCATCACTTAGGCACATACTCATTAGGTTATCTAAAGTCAAGATGAAGGAAAGAATCACAAGATCTGTGAGGCAAAAGTATCAGGTAACCTACAAAGGGAAACCTCTCAGATTAACAACAGATTTCTCAGCAGAAACCCTACATGCTAGAAGGGATTGGGGTCCCATTTTTAGCTTCATTAAACAAAATAATTATGAGCCAAGAATTTTGTAGCCTGTGAAACTAAGCTTGATAAATGAAGGAATGATACAGTTTTTTCAGAGAGACAAATGCTGAGAGAATTTGCCACCAACAAGTCAGCACTACAAGATTTGCTAAAAGGAACTCTAAATCCTGAAACAAATCCTTGAAGTACACCAAAATAGAACCTCCTTAAAGCATAAATCTCACAGGACCTATATAAAAATAACACAATAGAAAAAAAAAAAAAAAAAACAGGTATTTAGGCAACAAATAGCATGATGCATAGAATAGTACCTCACATCTCAATACTAACATTGAATATAAATGGCGTAAATGCTCCACTCAAAAGATACAGAATGGCAGAATGGATAAGAATTCACCAACCAAGTTTCTGCTGTCTTCAGGAGACTCAGCTAACATCTAAGGACTCACATACAATTAAGGTATGCAGTGAGAAAAGATAATCCATGCAAATGGACATCAAAAGTGAGCAGGAGTAGCTATTCTTATATCAGACAGAACAAATGTTAAAGCAACAGGCAGTTAAAAAAGACAAAGAGGGACATTATATAATGATAAAAGGACTAGTCCAATAGGACAGTATCACAATTCTAAATTTATATGCATTTAACACTGGAGCTCCCAAATTTATAAAACAATTACTATTAGATCTAAGAAATGAGAGAGATGGCAACACAATAATAGTGGAGGATTTTAATTTTCCACTAACAGGATTAGACAGGCCATCAAGACAAAAAGTGAACAATGAACAATGGACTTAAACTGTACCCTATAACAAATGGACTTAGCAGGTATTTACAGAACATTCTACCCAACAACTGCAGAATATACATTCTATTAATCAACACAAGGAACATTCTCCAAGATAGACCATACAATAGGCCTCAAAACAAGTGTCAGTACATTTAAGAAAATCAAAATTATATCAAGTACTCTCTCAGACCATAGTGGAATAAAATTGGAAATCAATTCTAAAAGGAGCCTTCAAAATCATGCAAATACATGGAAGTGAAATAACCTGCTCCTGAATTATCATTGGGTCAACAATAAAATCAAGCTAGAAATTTAAAAATTCTCTGAACTGAATGACAACCTATCCAAACCTCTGGGATACAGCAAAAGCAGTGCTAAGAGGAAAGTGCATAGTATTAAATGCCTACATCAAAAAGTCTGAAAGAGCACAAATAAACAATCTAAGGTCACACCTCACAGAACTAGAGAAACAAGAACAATCCAAATTTAAACCCAGCAGAAGAAAAGAAATAACAAAGATCAGAGAAGAATTAAATGAAATTGAAACAAACAAAAAATATAAAAGATAAATGAAGCAAAAGTCTGGTTCTTTGAAAAGATAAATAAAATTGATAGACCATTAGCAAGATTAACCAAGAAAAGAAGAGAGAAATCCAAATAAGCTCAATTAGAAATGAAATGGGAGATATTACAACTGATTCCACAGAAATACGAAATATTATTTGACCATCTTTATGCATATAAACTAGAAAATCTAGAAGAGATGAATAAATTCCTAGAAATATACAACCCTCCTTGATTAAACCAGAAAGGTACAGAATCTCTGAACAGACCAATAACAAGCAGTGAGACTGAAATGGTAATTTAAAAAACTGCCAACAACAACAACAAAAAATCCAGGACCAGACAGCTTCACAGCTCAATTCTATCAGACATTCAAAGAAGAATTGGTACCAATGCTATTGACATTATTCCAAAAGATAGAGAAAGAGGGAATCCTCCCTAAATCATTCTATAAAGCCAATATCAACCTAATAGCAAAACCAGGAAAGGATATAACAAAAAAAAAAAAGAAGAAGAAAACTATAGACTAATATCTTGATGAACATAGATGCAAAAATCCTCAACAAAATATTAGCAAACTGAATCCAACAGCATATCAAAAAGATAATCCACTATGGTGAAGTGGGTTTCATACAAGGGATGTAGGGATGGTTTAACATCCACAAGTCAATAAATGTGATACTCCACATAAAGATCATTAAAAACAAAAATCACATGATCATCTCAATAGATGCAGAAAAAGCATTTGACAAAATCTAGCATCCCTTTATGATTAAAACTCTCAGCAAAATTGGCATAAGAGGGACATACCTTAAAGTAACACAAGCCATCTATGACAAACCCACAGCTAACATTATACTGAACAAGGAAAAGTTGAAAGCATTTCCCCTGAGAACTGGAACAAGACAAGAATGCCCACTTTCATCACTTCTATTCAACATACTACTAGAAGTCCTAGCCAGACAAGAGAAAGAAAAAAGGAGCATCCAAATCTTTAAAGAGGAAATCAAACTGTTACTGCTTGCTGATCATAAAATTGCATACCTAGAAAACCCTAAAGACTCATTCAAAAAGTTCCTAGAACTGGTAAACGAATTCAGTAAAGTTGCAGATACAAAATTAATGTACACAAATCAGTAGTTCTGCTATACACCAACAGTGACAAATCTGAGAATCAAGTCAATAACTCAACCCCTTTCACAATCTGCGAATAAAATAAAATAAGAATGTACCCAACCAAGGACATGAAAAACCTCTACAAGGAAAACTACAAAATACTGCTGAAAGAAATAATAGATAACACGAATGGAAACACATCCCATGCTCATGGATGGGTAGAATCAATATTGCGAAAATGACCATACTACTAAAAGCAATCTACAAAAGTCAATGAAATTCCCATCAAAAGACCACCATCATTCTTCATAGAATAAGAAAAAACTATCCTAACATTCATATGGAACCAAACAAGAGCCCACATACAGAAAGCAAGACTAAGCAAAAAGAGCAAATCTGGAGGCATCACATAAACCTACTTCAAACTATATTACAAGGCTATAGTCATCAAAACAGCATGGTACTGGTATAAAAATAGGCACATAGATCAATGGAACAGAATAGAGCACCCAGAAATAAAGCCAAATACTTACAACCAACTGATCTCTAATAAAGTTAAAAAAAAAAAAAAAAAAAAACAAGAACAAAAAAAACCCATAAAGTTAGGAAAGGATATCCTATTCAACAAATGGTGCTGGGATAATTGGCAAGCCAAGTGTAGAAGAAAGAAACTGGATCTTCATCTCTCACCTTATACACAAATTAACTGAAGATGGATCAAAGACTTAAATCTAAGATCTGAAAGCATAAAGATTCTAGAAGATAACATCAGAAAAACCCTTCTAGACATTGCTTAGGCAAAGACTTTATGACCAAGAACCCAAAAGCAAATGCAACAAAAATAAAGATAAAAAGATGAGACTTAATTAAACTAAAAAGCTTCCGCACACCAAAAGAAATAATCAGCAGAGTTAACAGACAACACACAGAGTGGGAGAAAAACCTTCACAATCCATACATCTGATGAAGGACTAATATCCAGAGTCTACAAAGAACTCAAACAAATTAGCAAGAAAAAAAAAAATTCCATCAAAAAGTGGGCTAAGGACATGAATAGACAGTTCTCAAAAGGAGATATACAAATGGCCAACAAACATATGGAAAAATGCCCAACATCACTAATTATCAGGAAAGTGCAAATGCAAACCACATGTGATACCACTTCACTCCTGCAAGAATGGCCATAATCAATAAATTTAAAAATAACTGGTGTTGCCATGGATGCAGTGAAAAGGGAACACTTCTACACTGCTGGTGGGAATATAAACTAGTACAACCTCTATGGAAAACAGTGTGGAGATTTCTTAAAGAACTAAAAGTAGATCTGCCATTTGATCCAGCAATCCCACTACTGGGTATCTACCCAGAGGAAAAGAAGTCATTATATGAAAAAAGATACTTGCACACACATGTTTATAGCAGCACAATTTGCAATTGCAAAAATATGGAACCAGCCCAAATGCCCATCAATCAACAGGTGGATAAAGAAAATATTATATACATATATGAGTGTGTGTATATACATATATATGTATATGTATTTATATGTGTGTGTATATATGTATATCTATATGTGTGTGTGTATATATATGGAATATGACTCAGCCATAAAAAGGAATGAAATAATGGCATTTGCAGCAACCTGATGGAATTGGAGACTACATTCTAAGTGAAGTAAATCAGGAATGGAAAACCAAACATTGTATATTCTCACTCATATGTGGGAGCTAAGTTTGAGGACACAAAGGTATAAGAGTGATACATTGGACTTTGCAGACTCAGGAGAAAGGGTAAGGGATGGCGAAGGGTAAAAGACTACACATTGGGTACAGTGAACACTGCTTGGGTGATGGGTGCACCGCAAATCATCACTAAAGAACTTATTCCTGTAACCAAACACCACCTATTCCCAAAAAACTTACTGAAATACTTTTTTTTTTTTTTTTTTTTTTGAGACGGAGTCTCGCTCTGTCGCCCAGGTTGGAGTGCAGTGGCCAGATCTCAGCTCACTGCAAGCTCCACCTCCCGGGTTTACGCCATTCTCCTGCCTCAGCCTCCCATGTAGCTGGGACTACAGGTGCCCACCACCTTGCCTGGCTAGTTTTTTCTATTTTTTAGTAGAGACGGGGTTTCACATGTTAGCCGGGATGGTCTCGATCTCCTGATCTCGTGATCCGCCCATCGCTGGGACTACAGGCACTGCCACCACACCCGGCTAATTTTTTTTTTCTTTTTCTTTTCTTTTTTTTGTATTTTTAGTAGAGATGAGGTTTCACCATGTTAGCCAGGATGGTCTCGATCTTCTGACCTCGTGATCCGCCCGCCTTGGCTTCCCAAAGTGCTGGGATTATAGACATGAACCACCACGCCCGGCGGAAATAAATTTTTTTAAAGGAAAGGTTAAAGAAAAGATCTATGATGAGGTGTGTAAGGGGAGGTGATGAATGAATGCAAGATGAATCTGGGGAATCCCACGGTACAGCCAAGTGATAACATCAACAAACAGTTTGTTACATTGGAGAAATCAGAATAGATATCTGAGATAGAGATACAGAATTGCACATCATCAGAATGTAGGGAAGGTCACAGGCCTGGGTAAGGTCACCTAAGGACAAAGTGTAAAGCGGGAAAAGACAACTGAGGCAAGAACCTATCCCATATTTAAAGATCAAGTGGAGGAAGAAATGTCTATGATGTTGACTGGAAATACTGCAAGAATCAAAAGGAAAGACAGAAGAAAAATGTCAAGGAAGACAAGACAAGAGTATTCAATTACACAGACATGCTCAATGAAACCAGGATTGAATTGTCAGTGGGGCTGCATGGTTCAGAAGTCATAAGCTTCATGCAATGGAGGAGATAGAAGGTCGGTTACAAGGGAGTGGAGAGTTTTCAGGCAGTGGGGAAGTAAACCAAAGGCTGGGAAAAAATATCAATAAAGCTGCAAGAAAAATAAGGATAAAACAATAGATAGAAGAAATGTAAGATCAAAAGAAGTCTGATCATTTTTAAGAATTATTATTTTGATTTTGTAAGACAAGAGAAACTAGAGCATGTTTATAAGTAAAAGGAAGGAATCAGTAGAAAATACAAAAGTTGCAAAAGAGAGAAAGAAGAAATGATAGACAGAGCAAGGCAGAGCTATTAAGAAGATCCAGAACACAAAGGTGAAATGATTATCTCTGAACAAAAGAACAGACATATCTTTTTCTAAAAAGAGAGAAATGAGAAAGTGAATAGACATGGTTTTTATATCCATTGGAATCCCAAAGAGGACATGAAATTCTTATTTGAGAGCTTTGTCTCTGTGAATTCAGATTGCGGTCATCACCTGAGAAGTGGTTAAATCCTGAAGAATGTGATAAAGGTGTAGAATAGCTATTGTTAGACATGAAAGACATGGAACATAGGAAAGAATTACTGAGCAGAACTGAAGGCCCATTTGACTTTAGAAACATTAAGTTGTAGCCTTGCCTCCTCAAAGCCACACTAATGATACTTTCCTCAGGGATTCTTGCTTGTTCTACAAATACAGGATTATATATTTTTCTAGGAAAGTGAAGAAAAGGGGAAAATGGGTAGGGAATTGAACATACAGAATTCTCCCCAAATTAATCACCTTAAGTGACAAAATTAAGTAAATCTGGAGAATTGCCTCAATACACCATATCTGAATGGATTTCCCCATTTCTCCCTACCTTTTTGATAAGGTCCAAGATTTTCCTTGCCAGGCATTTCAATGCAGTGCTAGAAATTAAAAGTTTAAAATAAAGTACCTAATCTAGAGAATACATTTTCTAAAGAGTAATTACTGAAACAATCACCAAGCACAAATTACAGATAAAGATTCTCTCCTTGATTGGAATGTTCACAGATATGGTGTCACACAGATTGTAGGTTTAATGGCCAACCATGACACTTAAGTACTATAGGACACAGTAAACTTGCCTTAACCTCTCTCAACATAACTTACTTCAGCTGTAACATGGGGGTTAAAAAATGTGCCTTATTCAGTGTGCATGGACAATACAGACAAGATTAGACAGATACTCAATAAACAGTATCCATTAGCTATTACTATTTCTTGTTTTGGCAGAGGGAACAATGTAAACAGAAAAGAGACACAACACCCAAAATGTGAGATTATTATCAAGAAAGAGAAGTGATACGAGTTGAAGACAGACTCCACTTGAGCCACAAATTTATCCTAGAGCCAAACCTGTTTGCTGGTTGCTGTTCAAGATGAAAGAAAAAGGCTCAATGCAGCAGTATGTAAGTGTATTGCAACCGTGAGCATGACAATGGAGAAGGACCCTTTCTGCTGAGCTTCTGACCTACTGCAATATTAGTTTACCTAATTTATACCTATTTCTCATATTAATAGCACAGCCAACTTCATTAAAAACGTGCTACATTCTTAGACATTCTCTTCACTGAAGCAGTGACATTAAAAACACAATTAAAAAAACAAAACAAACAAACAACAAAAAAACCCCAGCACTCTCAGGCCAGGTGCAGTGGCTCAGGCTTGTAATCCCAGGACTTTGGGAGGCTGAGGCAGGTGGACCATCTGAGGTCAAGAGTTCGAGACAAGCCTGGCTAACATAGTGAAACCTGGTTTCTACTAAAAATTAGCCGGGTGTGGTGGTGTGAGCCTGTAATCCCAGCCACCCGGGAGGCTGAGGCAGAAGAATTGCTCGAACCCAGGAGGCAGAGGTTGCAGTGAGCTGAGATTGCACCATTGCACCCCAGCTTGGGCAACAAGAGCGAAACTCCATCTCTTAAAAAAAAAAAAAAAGTGCTCTCATGCACTTTGCTGTTTTCCCTGTTGGACAGTCCATTTTAATTACCACTGCTTTTGAGAAAACAGGAATGCTTCCTAAATTCACAAAATATTTCCTTCTGTAAGTGTCCTTGAAAAGCCCTGAAATCCACATCTCAGTAAGAATTTTTCACGGAGTAGAAAGAAGTTGCTGGGCTGGTTTTTGTTTCTTTTTTCCAGGAGAACCAAAGCATAACTGTGAGACCACCCTCCCAAGTAAGAGATAGAAAATGTCAAGGACTGTTGAGCACCCGGCAAATTTCCACAGTGGATGAGTAAGAACTTACTTAGCACAGGTGTTTAATTATGATGCATTAGGGAAATGGGTAGTGTTCAATGGCCCTCAAGTATGAACCTCCACCTGTGCAGAGGTCTAACATTGATTTGTGGAGTGATAACATTGAGGGGAGTGATTATGTGCCAGTCGTGCTCAAGGGTCTTTCTTTTCTTGGTTGGCGCAACCAAGTTCACTGCTAGGAAGCCACGGGTTTCCCCACATGAGCGGGTCCATCACGCCAGTTTATAATCTGCATCTGGGTTATCTCTCCAGGAATTAGCCATTCCTGAAAGCAAGTAAAAAATCAGAATAATTCAAGATGCCCTGCAAAGAAAGTCTCTCCAGGTAGAGAGACTTCCCCAAACTCTGACTTTATAATAAGCAAAGGAAACCAATGTACTGGCCAAATGGCCAGGCAAGGTTGTTGTAATTAATTTACAAACAATAACAAGTCACCTTCAGTTATTCTGGATGGTATTCTATTATCAGGACTGCCCTGAGGCCCATTAAATTGAACACTGTTCTAAGACACTCATAAGTATTATCTCAATTAAGTCTCATTTATATTATTGTTTACACTATTGTAATTACTATTTTAGAGATGAGAAAATTGATGTTAAGGATTATAACATTGTGATACAGCTTTGGATATGTGTCCCCACCCAAATCTCATGTTGAAATGTAATCACCAATGTTGGAGGTAGGGCCTGATGGGAGGTGATTGGATCCTGGGGACAGATTTCTCCTGAATAGTTTAGCACCATTTCCTTGGTACTGTCCTCATTATAATAAGTGAGTTCTTGAGAGATATAGTGGTTGAAAAGTGTGTGGCATCTCCCCCATCCCTCTCCTGTTCCTGCTCTCACTATGTGATGTGCCTCCTCCCCCTTTGCCTTCTGCCATAGTTGTAAGTTTCCTGAGGCCTACTCAGAAGCCAAGCACATGCCGATATGCTTCCTGTACAGCCTGCAGAACCATAAGCCAATTAACCTTCTTTGCTTTATAAATTACCCAGACTCAGGTATTCCTTTATAGCAATGCAAGAGCAGCCTAATATGTATCATCACCTGCCAAAGTCAATGCTTGTATTTTTACTTGAGCTATCTGTCTGCCCAAGACCCTGTAATACCATGCATGAGACTCTAGAGCCCAGGAAGAGTGTGGGTAAATAATAACATAGGCAAAGTTTGTCTCCTGCATTCCCAAGCCTGCCACCCACCCATGCCACTTCAGGGCTCATTTACCTTTCAGTCTCCTTCTCCTTCTCCCTTTTCCCCCTACCCAAAGTACATAGTTCTCTGTGGCTACCCTCTTAAGAACAGGGAAGCCAATCTAATAAGTGAGTCTTGAGCAAAGCTACTCATACATAGTACAAAATGATTATAGTATGGCCCTCTCTTTTAAGGACTGGCAGATGAGAGACAGTGTGTATGAACTGGTAAAATTAAACAATCAGCAATGAGATAAGGCAGAAACATTAATAGCCTTATCATCACGAAACTTGGGTTCTCTCATAGACTGTGAACTGGTAGAGAACCAGAATTATGCACATTAACTTAACTAGCTCAGGTTCACTTGCATAACAGAAACTGTATATATGTTTGCCAAACTGGGTCAAACTAATTCTGGCTTTCCCACTCAGTTTGGAGTAACCTAATACAAACAACTTTGTAGACCTCAGTTTACTTATCTATACTATGGAGGAGTAAGACCAGGTCAGTGGCTTTCAGACTTATTTTTCATGGAATGCTGCATTCAAATAAAATATTAATCATGATCATAAACAAATTAAACGGATAAAAGTAAAGCCATTTTTGTTTAATTAATAGGCTGTCCCCTTCCTCTCTTCTCTAAACAGTAACAAAAACTGGTTAGAATGTGTAATACCTAACTTTTATGGTGCTTAATGTTTATTAACTATGTGTGTTAAACATCCCAAATTAAACTTTGTTTTAATATAGTTATCTCACTGAATTAATTTTATTTTAACTTTCCGGACAATAGTGTCAACACTGTCCATTTAGAAGGTATACCACTTAGTAGCTGGATGACTTTGAAAATTTTCTTAATTTTTCTAAGCTTCATAGGCTTTAGTTCTAAAATGGGAATAGTTTGATGAAGAGGATACAAGAAAATAAGGAATGCAGTATACCTATCCAATACCTTCCACAGAGTAGGTGCATATTTAATGTTTCTGTTGGAGGCAAGAAGTTTTGGACCCAGCATAGGATTCCAGCACTGCACACTCAGACAGATCAACAGAGTTTCTGGTCCTACAACAAACCTGCTCCTTAGGGGCAGATGTACTAAGGCAATACTGCGAGGAGGGTCTCCATGCGCATTGGTTAATAGCTGCTATGATGATAGCAGTCAGCTTCTTTCTGGGGCGAACCGTACCCTTGTACTTAGGAGCTGTAAAAACAAACCCCAATTTACTATCTTATTTGGAATTTATTTTTCTCCAATCATAATAAAATTTGTGTGTGTGTGTGTTTGTTGTTGTTTTTGAAATTAATTATATCGGTCAAAACTCCCAGGTTTCGTCAAGATTTTAAAGCCTGTACAACACAAACATTTACAGCCAACTAGTAAGATTTTTCTGCTCCCTCCTCCCAGGAAATATATCAAATTGAACTTGAAGAAGGTTCATTATCATACACAATTTCAAGTATGGTCATGAACTATTTAGATTACTACTTAGAGCAATACTTACTATTAATTTCATGTAACTGCTAATTAGCAATGAGACACTTGAAATTATTTGAAAGTTTTGACCCAATTTAAGAATGTCACAAATATTTTAGGAGAGTAGTTACATTGCCAAAAAATCATCCAATTGAATATTTAAAATCCATGCCTTTTATGACATGCTAATTATATTTCAATTTTAAAAGAGGCATTACAGATGTTCAAAATGGTTACACACCAGAAGTTCTTATGACTTGATATTGTTATGTGGGATAAACACTACATATAATTAATATGTGAGGTATGAACACTTTTTATTAGGCCTAATGGAGGTACCTAACCATTTTTTTTTTATCTTTAGAGATTCAAAGAATGTTAGATTCAGTGTGGAGGTCAGTGACATGCTGAAACATTTGAATTCTCCCATTTCATGAAGCATCAGTTCTTTTCCCTTCTTCAATTCTTTTATGTGACTGACAGTTCCATCCATTTTTTCCTGAGGCTACTATTGAAATTCCTTTGTACTTGTAGAAGCAAGTTTGCTGGTTCAAGAATTTTGTTTTACCTCTGCCTCTAAGACTTGTCAATGGCAAATTAGGACAAGGAATTCTAATTTATGTTTCAAAGGCCTCAATAGTAGTGAGAAGTATTTTTATTTACATTCCCCCCCAAAAATGTCAAGTCAAGATGATGAACCACAACATACTACTGTACAATTATTAGAAAATTCCAGGAGGAGTTGTGAAATATGAGTAGTAAGGGCAAGTGGGGAGAATGTGGCTAATTCTAATAAGACTCCTAGAATGTGCTGCACAGCAGCCAGTCTGGTCTGGAGGGAAGCAGAGTGTATATCTGACCCTTGTTTGTTTACATTCATTACATATAAACATATATATAACCTTCCCATTATCATATGTATATTTAAAGAGTCAAAACTATTTCTAATGTTTCTACTACTACATAATAAGCCTAATCTAAATACAAGCTGGTCTTAGCACAAACAGTGGCTTTATCATGCTTGTTTTGTTGACATGCTGTGAATGTTTTCAAATATACAGAAAATTTGAAGCAACTTTGCAGTGAATGTTTATGTATCTACTATTTAGAATCCATAATTAATATTTCCTGTATTTGCTTTATCACATATATATCCACTTCTCTCACCTGCTATCCAATCATCTTATTTTTTGAAGCAGTCAAAGTTAGTTACAGACCTCAGTACCTCTAAATCTCAGTGTGATTTTTATTTTCTCTTATCCTGATGCTAATCTAGTCACTGAATGATAACATTGGTGCTTTTAGCTAAGGACTTTTTTTTTTTTTTTTTTTTTTTTTTTTTTTGCTTGAATGAAGGTATTTTACTTGTTAGATCATTCCACTGACAATATTATGGGGAACATGCAAACTGGGGATGAAGAGGAAAAGATTTTCATCTCAAGCTCCATTTAGCACAATGCAGAAAATATAATACAATTACATGGTGGTAAATTCAGCTGCCTTCCTGATTATGATTTCCCTTAGACACTTCAAGTTTAAGCTCCATGACATTCAAGATTCACCTATCACTCTTCACTTCTAGGGCAGACAGACACTAAGGAACTGAGGCATTGGTGATGGATGAATGCTCTTCACAATCTTGATCAGTATCTCTCCTGTGATGGAATCATATCAGATGTATCAGGTCCTCTCTGGTCCGCGGACATGTCCTCTTCTATACCAGCACTGGTTGAAGTGTAACTAGAGCATCATTCAGTCCTTAGAGGGTTGTTCCACTCTGTAGTCTTCAATGTGGCATTCCCCAGAAGGACAAAACCTCTACACGCCCATTGACTTGTTTCATAGCTCATTTTCCCTCACACAGAGCAAGGGACAGGGAATGAGGCACAAGAACTTTTGCATGTTCTCCAGTCCCTCTTTGTGGCTGCAGGAAATATGACAGTTTTTCTTTTGTCTTCTTATACCTAGACAGACCACAATGGCATTTCCATTCTCTGGTGCCCATCCCAGGGTTGCTTGGGAGTTCTCTGCTTTTTATGGCTTCACCCACACACAGGGAGAAGAAGACTGCTTTCTAATCTCAGATCCTCAAGCCTAAAAAAAAGTCTATTCTGTCCCCCTCACCATACACACAGACCTTTCACGCCTCATCTAATACTCTTACTTCCTTTCTAAAATCTCTAGCCTATCTCTTCTAGCCTAGAAGGTTTTATATTCACTCACTGTGCCAGGTAAAACAGGATAGCTATGTATTCTTCCAAATTTATTGTTTAATCTAGGCTCTAGATCTTGGGAGATCAGAAACTGAGCATTACCTTATTTTGTTTTTCTTTGCATTTCAGCTGTGACTTCAGTTTCCTTGGCACATGGAAGCCAAACATAGTTTGAACAGAGGAAAGGTGGTGGAGTAACAGAATTTTTTAGAAAAGCAAAAAGTATCACAATACTACTTAGCTCATCTCTTCATAGCTGCACTGTATGGGTTCATCTGTTGCCTAGAACAGTAGCTCTCAACTGGGGGCAATTTTGACCCCCCACCCATACACAGAGGACATTCAGCAGTATCTGGAGACATTTTTGTTTTTTCACAATTAGAAGAGGTGAGTGCTACTTGCATTAGAGAGACATGAGATGTTGCTAATCAAACTGCAATATACAGGATAGTCCCCACAACAAAGAACTTTCCAGTTCTCCAGCCAAAA
Source organism: Rhinopithecus roxellana (assembly GCF_007565055.1). Classification (NCBI taxonomy): domain Eukaryota; kingdom Metazoa; phylum Chordata; class Mammalia; order Primates; family Cercopithecidae; genus Rhinopithecus; species Rhinopithecus roxellana. The sequence continues at coordinate 53,083,375 of NC_044552.1, forward strand.
ATAGCAAGAGTGTCTAGGTTGAGAAACTGTCGTACAAACCAATCCTTCCAAAACTATGTTTGAAGGAACCCAAGGATTCTATGAAAGGGTTATCTCAGGAGCTGTGGCGAAGATCTGTAGCCTCCCCCATTTTGCTCCAACCAGAAAAATTTTACTTTGCATATAAGTTTCCACATAAAATTTCATTTTGTGGAAAAATGGAGGGGTTATTCACTATATTTTTTAAATCATTGTAATAGATTCTCCCTAGTGAATGTTTTCCTAATTATTTTACAGATCATAATTTTTTAATGTAGGGGGACTAAAATGATATTTTGCCAATTAATGACATTAATAACATTTTTAAAGACTCTCATTCGTTTTTGCTATTATTTACCATTGTCTCATAAAAGAAATAATCCTCTCCCAGCAAAAAGCCAAGAAATTTATAATTTCAGAACAAAGAACAACAATTCGAATTGAAATATTTTAGCCTCATGGAAAACTTACAGTTGTTATTTGTGCTTTTCTCATTTGCAGCAAACCAGTAAAAATTTTATTACAGCCCAGCCTCTGTTGAGAGACTGATAAGAACCTCTGCTACAGAATCCTTCAACCCAGGGATTCAATAAAATCTTTCCGATTTTTTCTTCAAAGTACTATCTCCTTAATTCAGTGACTCTTGCAAAGCTTTCTGCCCAAAACTATAATAGTAAAGAGGCCTACATTGACAAAGACTTCTCAAATAAGCCACAGCAGTTAGAGTTCTGAATGTGGAACCTTGTCCAAATAAGCCTAGGTTTTACAGATTCTAATACAGGGTAAGAGAAAAATACATTATAAGAAATCACAGTAATGTTTTTATTCATAACGGATAGTTGCCTCTGTTTAGTTCTCCCTCCCTTCATCTCCAATCTAAATTCCCAGGAATCAGCACCATAACAATTACCAGCAGGACTAGACTCACTAACCCAGGGTATAAGATTGACAATCAAGAGTCAGGTAAAGAATGAACAAGAGTGAAGGTAGATGATACTGTATCTGAATTTGTGACTGCTGACCAAATGATTGGAATGAAAACTTACCATTTTTATATTCATAAGCCATGAAAACAAAGACACAGACATTCTCAAGCATTGTTCGAAGCCATGAAAACATACACATTGACATTTTCAAGCATTTTGTTTTTTCTGTCATGAGGAACACAACAAATTCCTGTCAGTAATGGTTGCCAAGGGCTCACAACCTGTGCAGTAGTGGGATCTCCAATTGATTCTGTTCCATGTACACCCAGAATGAGAAGACAGGAAGGAAGCATTAGTTTTTATTTATTTATTTATTTAGTTGTATTAACTGGTAAAATCTACTTCTCTAGAGAGATCTCATTTGTAAATACTTACGCTATTTTATTCTCCCCCATTAGCACTGAGCTCCATCCTCCCCCTCCCACCTGCTAACATGCATATTATGAAAATAATTTGTCAATGAACAGCTCTTAGAAGAGATAAAGTCATAAAACAAAAACAATTTCTACATGAATTTCAGTGATGTCATTGTATTTTACACTGCTAAGAGAACTGACGTCATTATTAGTCAATATTAATGAACCTCTTCAAACAAATGACAATGTAGACTACAAAAATATCACAAAATAGAAGATATGCTTTTAATTCCTAAGGGTTCAAAGTCTAAGAAAAATTCAACATAATCATGCATAACATAACCAGATCTTATCTGGCCCCTAGAACTCACAGGGTGAATCACATAAGGCACACACACAGCGTTTTCCAATTCTTCTGTGGGCTTTGATGTATTATTATTACTTTGCTTCATCTTGTTTTGTTTTGCATGGACATAATAATAGAGAAAAGGTGACTAAAAATGGAAGTGAAGCAATAAAACAACTAAAATATATTGAACTTACATTCTGGGTCAGACGTTACGTGTAACTGTTTTATTCATTCTAAAGTAGTTCTAACAGTCCTTTGAGATTAGAAAAATAATCTACGTGTGATGAAATTAGAGTTTAGAGAGGTTAAACACTCCTTGCAAGCCCATACGTTTAACCCCAAATAAGTCACCTTCAAAGTCCCTTATCTTACCACTTCATCATTATTGCATTGAGCAGGCTTTTATAGTGTGCCTACGGTGGATGCTTAATTATGGAGTCATGGAACAGGAACTTGGAAAAAGAGGACCTTTTTTTTTTTTTTTTTTTTTTTTTTTGAGACGGAGTCTTGCTCTGTTGCCCAGGCTGGAGTGCAGTGGCACGATCTCGGCTTCCTGCAAACTCCGCTTCCCAGGTTCACACCATTCTCCTGCCTCAGCCTCCCGAGTAACTGGGACTACAGGCGCCCGCCACCACGCCCGGCTAATTTTTTGTATTTTTAGTAGAGAAGGGGTTTCACCATGTTATCCAGGATGGTCTCGATCTCCTAGCCTCGTGATCCGCCGCCTCGGCCTCCCAAAGTCCTGGGATTACAGGTGTGAGCTACCATGCCCAAAGAGGAACTTCTTTAAAAAATTCATTCATTTCACAAATATTTATTGAGTACTTACCCTGTGCCAGGCAGAGGAGAGGCTCCTACCTGGAAATGTTGACAAGGAATAAAAGATAAATATTAGTCAATTGCTGATAATTACTGAATCGCAACCAATCCCATTGGTCAGCTTCCCAAATAGTTTCCACACTCAGGTTGGTAACATCACATTATTAGGGGCATGTGAGTCCCAGTAGATCTGCTTCTCCTCAGAAGCCTGCCTTCTAGGCTTACTCTGATTTCCCTTTTTTTAATCATAGTTTGCATACAACCTGCAAATTACTAATTTTTTAAGTTCAAATAATTTAGTCATTAAAAAAATAAGCCTTTTTTTAAATCTTTTGTAAAAGTTAGATAGTGCCTAGTTCATAGAAGGTAGCCACAGGGGTCTTTTGTTTTACTTCCTGGAAAGAAACAGAGAGAATTAGTCCAGCCTCCTCATTTTACTGGTAAAGAAACTAAAGCACAAAGAAAGGATTGAATTTTTATACTTACGGGACTAGTTACTAACAAAACTAAGACAAAAGCTCAAGTCTCCTAACTCCTGGGCTAGTACTATTTGCAATTCTATGACCACTCCCCCTGCCATTTGGAATTGAGTCAATTCCCCAAATAGGGAAATCTTTCCAATTTATAGCTTTAATTATGGGTATGAGAGTCACTAAATTTTCTGCCTATTCCCATGCCCATTTTCTAATTAAACAAGTGATAAAAGATGTGACTGATGTAATGAACATCAAAAAGAAGAAATAATGAAATAAACATTATGAGGTTATGAGCTGGCTTGAGATCAATTCACTGGTCTTCATTATACTTATTCATACAAGCTTGGGTTTTATCCAGATGAGCTCCAACTCTGTATTCTAATTCAGCACTGTGGTAGCTTCACATATTTTATGTATTTAAAAAATAGTAAAACATCAAATCCAATCAAGAATATTTAAGATCCTGTATGCATAAAACATTATCATAGGCAATACAGAAAATAAACCTGTTTCAAAGATAGAGTCCCTGAGATAAACAAGTTTTACATTTTTTTTTTTGTAAAAACAGCAGAATTTCTTTCAGGAGACACATGTCATTCATTCATTCATTCATTCACTAGTGAAATGGAGCATCTATTGTATGCAAGCACTTCATTAGGGAGACCATCAGTGAAAAGGATCCAACAATAGAAGCATAGGTATAGATGTATTGATTATACATTGTTGCATAACTAACCACCCCACAACCTAATGGTTTAAGACAACAAAATTGTATTATTCCATAGTTTCAATTGGTCTGGAATTGAGTCATGACTCAGTGGGTGCCTCTGGCTCAAATCTCTCATGAGTTGAAGTTATGCTGCAGGTCAGAGCTGCTATTTTATCTGAAAGCTCAACTGCACAGGAAGGGGGCTAGAAAAGGATCTGCTTTCTATCTCACACACACAGTTATCAGCATACTTTAGTCCCTTACCATGTGGGCTTCTCCATAGGGCTGCCTTGGGACACAACTGACTTCCCTTGGGGAGAACACTCCAGGAGAGAACACCCAAAACAGTAGCCATTGTCTTTTTATAGCCTAACCTCAGACGTGACATCCCACCATCCCATCACATCTCCACTATTCTGTTCAGTAGAAGTTGGTCAATAGGTCTAGCCCACATTAAAAGGGAGAGAATCAATATGGGAGGAGTCATCACGGGAGCCATGTTAGGGACTGTGTATCACCACAGACCTTGCCCATAGGAAGCTTAAAGCCTTTTATATTATTTTTTTACTATGTTGTTCCATGGGTTTAAAAATATAACTGGCTAACAGCAGGTTCTCAACAGACATTTGCAGAATACTAGGTGATACATAAAAAAGGCAGACTGGGGCTAAATTGAGAAATTCCTAGAATGCCTAGGTGAGTATTTTATAATTAATTTAGTGGGCAAGGTAGAACTACTCATAGTTGGACCACTAAGGAACATAATAGTTGGGGAGAACTTTTCTTCACTCTAATAATGTCATTTGCCACCAATTCTTTTGTTCTTTCACAAGTGCCGAGAAGATGGCTTCCATCCTTTTTTCTAATTTAAGGTGATCACCTATCCCAGTTTGCTGAGACTAAGGGAGTTTGCAGGACATGGCACTTCAGTGCTAAAACAAGGAAAGTTTTGGGAAACCTGGGATGAGCTGATCATCCTACTCTAACCCCATAACTCATTTTTCCCTTCAGGAGGAACAATGGCCAACCTGATTGGCTCACATTTCCATGGGTTACCTCAAAAACTAGCAGTCTCTCTCTCACCATCCTGGGCCAGCTATGCTTAGCCGTGGAGGGGAGCTCATCACATACTTCCACTGTCTACTCAAGAAACAAGCTTCTGCTATCTGAGTTTCAGCCTGTACACCTGTGCCTGGGTGAATACGTTCAAAAAGAGATGCAGGTTAGAAGGCTCAACTGGTTCTCTTATCTGGGTTTGCCAACAATGAAACAGATGGTGTACACTGCTTCATTGTGTTTATTTCTCAATTCAACTGAAATCACAGGGAAAAGAACCAATTAACATCTCCCATATATTCAACAATGATTAAAGCTATATTTTCAGAGTATTTAGTGAATATTTATAAAGTGCTAACTATGTGCCACACAAAGTATTAGATAAAGAGAAATAAGCCAGTCCTTACCCTTATGACACTCACAGCTGAATGGGAGGACAGACATATAAATCAATTTTTAAATACAGCACATTAAGACATAGTCAATGTCCATCACAAGGGTAATAAAAGTTTTGAGTGTTTCTTCAGGAGGTGATGTTTGAATTGAATCATAAGAAATGAATACAAGTTGGTGAGGCAAATGTGTTAGAAAGGGCATTCTGATAAAAATGAATAGCATACAAAGACATCCAAGTATAGAAAGATGAGGGAAATAACATAAATTAATGTAAAATGTCTCCATCAGTAGGAGAATGCAGAGGCATTGCAAAAAAAGTAAAATCTGGATGCTGGAATACCAGATTATGACTAACGACTAAGAAACCTAAGTTACAGATTAGAAGGTGGTAAGAACAGCTATTAACTCTGAATATGGTTGGGGGCCATGCAAAAACTAGAAATAAAATGTGTATTCATTAGGGTTCTCTAGAGGGACAGAACTAACAGGATATATATATACACACATATATATATATATTTGCATATACAATATGCAATATATATATTTTTGCATATACAATATAATATACATTATATATATAGGAGTTTATTAGTATTAACTCACATGATCACAAGGTTACACAATAGGCCATCTGCAAGCTGAGGAGCAAGGAGAGCCAGTCTGAGTCCCCAAACTGAAGAACTTGGAGTTTGATATCTGAGGGCAGGAAGCATCTAGCACAGGAGAAAGATGTAGACTGGGAGGCTAGGCCAGTCCAGTCTTTTCACATTTTTTTGCCTGCTTTATATTCACTGGCAGCTGATTAGATGGTGCCCACACAGGTTAAGGGTGGGTCTGCCTTTCTCAGCCCACTGACCCAAATGTTAATCTCCACTGGCAACACCCTCACAGACACACCCAGGATCAATACTTTGCAGCCTTCAATCCAATCAAGTTGACACTCAGTGTTAACCATCATAAGTCCACCTCTTGTCAACCTGAACCCATACACATCTCCTGAGATCATATGAAATCTTCAAATAAAGACAATAATAAAATCATAATTACACTAACATAATACAACTATATTTTCTACAACCAGAACACACCAATCCTCAACCGAAATACTATTACATAAAGTTAACAATACTTAAATGTTGATATGAAGTCAATAAATCTTACGTTACATCATAAAGGAAAAGGAAATAAATGAAGATATTTTGTTAGTACAAGTGTACACATGCACAAACATGTTTTTAACACAAGAAGGAGGAAATACTCATGACAGATGCAGTCCTAGTTTCTGCAGTTGGTCATGTGGTTGTAGCTGGTATTGATGACTACCTTCTTCTACTACCCATTCTGTTATTCCCTTTGCCTTCGGCAAGCACCTCAGCAGCCAGTGATTTCTTTTTCTAGTGGAGTGACCCAAACCTTTGTTTCTGAGGTGTCTGGGCCATTTGTACTCCTGCCTGGATTGGACTGTTGTAGTTTCCCATTACCTTAATCACAGGGCATGGTATACTAAGAGACGCCCTAATGAATCTCTTGTATCCCATGCATTCTCTTTCTTACTTCTCTTGTGGAGTAGTAGACCGATTTTATCTTGATAGTCTGGGTCAATCACCCCAGCAAACATTGTAACTTTCTTCTTAGCCTATTGATTTAAAGGTAGGAGGAATCCAAAGTGTCCAGGTGGCAATCTTAACTTTTAGTTTAATGGAATCATTGTTGTCTCCTGGTGGCAGCATTTCTCCCTCTGGATCTAAGACCTCTAGGCCAGCAGAACATAATGTCATGGGAACAGGAGCAAAAATTTTGCTAGTGGCTCACTAGGGGTGATGGTGAGTAGTGCTACTTCCACTTTCCCCCCTTGATTCCTGGACCCGTGAATCCTGGCTATGGGAGAAACAGTATGATACATTGGATGCCGATTCAGAGCACACATGGCCTTCTGGCCAGCCCTGCAAAGTACTGCCATTGTAATTGTGACTTCAAATGGCCACTTCACAGTTCTACCAATCCAGCTGCTTCAGGATGATGAGAAACATGGTAAGACCAGTGAATTCTATGATCATGAGCCCACTGCCACACTTATTTAGTTGAAAAGTGAGTGCCTTGGTATCGGCGAAAAACCCCACCCCTGATGTTTATCATGGGTTCTTTTCTATTTCCTAGGCATCTTGGCTGGTTTGAGAAATAAAGGGAAAGAGCACAAGAGAGATAAATTTAAAGCTGGGTGTCCGGGGGAGACATCACATGTTGGCAGGTTCCATGATGTTCTCCGAGCCGTAAAACCAGCAAGTTTTTATTAGCGATTTTCAAAAGGAGAGGGAGTGCATGAATAGGGTGTGGGTCTACAGAGATCACGTACTTCACAAGGTAATAAAATATCACAAAGCAAATGGAGGCAGGGTGAGATCACAGGACCACTGGATGGGGCGAAATTAAAATTGCTAATGAAGTTTCAGGCATGCATTGTCATTGATAACATCTTATCAGGAGACAGGGTTTGAGAGCAGACAACCTGTCTGACCAAAATTTATTAGGCTGGAATTTCTGCAACCTAATAAGCCTGGGAGCACTACAGGAGACAGGGGCTTATTTCATCCCTTCGGCTTTGACCGTAAAAGGTGGTCGCCTTCAGGGGACCATCTATAGACCTACCCTCAGGGCACATTCTCTTTCTCAGGGATGTTCCTTGCTGAGAAAGAGAATTCAGCGATATTTCTCCTACTTGCATTTGAAAGAAGAGAAATATGGCTCTGTGCCATCCAGCTCACCAGCAGTCAGTTCAAGGTTACCTCCCTGGTTCCCTGAATATCGCTGTTATCCTGTTCTTTTTTCAAGATGCCCAGATTTCACATTGTTCAAACACACATGCTCTACAAACAATTTGTGCAGTTAACACAATCATCACAGGGTCCTGAAGCGACATATATCCTCCTCAGCTTACGAAGAAGATGACGGGATTAAGAGATTAAAGACAGGCATAGGAAATCACAAGGATATCGATTGGGGAAGTGATAAGTGTCCATGAAATCTTCACAATTTATGTTCAGAGATTGCAGTAAAGACAGGCGTAAGAAATTATAAAAGTATTAATTTGGGGAACTAATAAATGTCCATGAAATCTTCAAAATTTATGTTCTTCTCCCATGGCTTCAGCTGATTGCTCCATGTGGGGTCCCTGACTTCCCTCAACACCTTGGTCAGAGGCAGTGCTGTGTAGAATACCATGATGGTGGATAAAGCATTCCATGAGTTCATGGATGGTAGTCTTGGCAGAAGCATTGCATGTAGGAGAGGCAAACCCGTATCTGGAGTAAATGTCTACTCCAGTTGAGGACAAAACTGCCCTTTACATGTTGGAAGAGGTCCAATGCAATCAACCTGCCACCAGGTAGCTGGCTGATGATCCTGAGAAATGGTGCCATATTGAGGGCTCAGTGTTGGTTTCTGCTTCTGACAAATTGAGCACTCAGCAGTGGCCACAGCCAGATCAGTCTTGGTGAGTGGAAGTCCATGTTGCTGAGCCCATGCATAACCTCCGTCCCTGCCACCATGGCTGCTTTGTTTATAGGCCCATCGGACAATGACAGGGGTGACTGGGGAAAGAGGCTGAGTGGTGTCCACAGATTATTAAAATCCTCCTTTGCTGAGGTCACCCTTTGGTGAGCACTCACATAGCATACAAACATCCCCAGTTTTTCACCACTCACAGAGGTCTATCCACATACTTCTTCCCCAAATTCCTTTGTCACCAATTTTCCAATCATGCTTCTTCCAAGTCCCTGGCCATCCAGCCAAACAATTGACCACGGTCCATAAATCAGTATATACTTGCACATCTGACCATTTCTCCTTTCAGGCAAAGTACACAACCAGGTGTACTGCTCAAAGTTCTGCCCGCCAGGAAGATTTCCTTTCACTGCTGTCCTTCAGGGATGTACTAGAAAGGGACTGTAGTGCTGCAGCCGTCCACTTTCGGGTGGTGCCTGCATATTGTGCAGAACAATCTGTAAACCAGGCCCTTGTCTTCACTTCCTCTATCAGCTGATCATAGGAATCTCCCCCTGAGGCCATCAGTGAAGGCTAGGGGAGAGAAGGCAGGGTGGCAGGAGTGGAGACCATGGGCATTTGAGACACTTCATCATGTAACTTACTTGTGCCTTCAGGACCTATTAGAGCCCAGTCACGTATATACCACTTCCATTTGATGATGGAATGCTGCTGTGCATGACATACTTTATGACTAGATGGGTCAGAAAGCACCCAGTTCATGATAGGCAGTTCAGGTCACATGGTGACTTGATGACCCGTAGTCGAACATTCACCAAACGTCAGTAACAGGCCAAGAGTTGTTTCTCAAAAGGAGAGTAGTTATCTGCAGAAGATGGCCGAGTCTTGCTCCAAAACCCTAGAGGCCTCCACTGTGATTCACCTATGGAGGCCTGCCAAAGACTCCAAACAGCATCCCTATCTGCCACTGACACCTCAGCCACCTTTGGATCTGTTGGGTCATATGGCCAAAGTGGCAGAGGAGCTTGCACAGCACCCGGGACCTGTTGCACAGCCTTCTACTGTTCTGGACCCCACTCAAATCTGGCAGCCTTTCAGTTCACTCAATAAATGGGCTGGAGTAACACACCAAATGAGGATGTATTGCCTCTAAAATCCAAATAGGCCCACTAGACACTGCGCCCCTTTCTTGGTTGTAGGAGGGGCCAAATGCAGCAACTTATCCTTCACCTTAGAAGGAATATCTCAACAGGTCCTACACCACTAGAACCTTAGAAATTTTACTGAGGTAGAAGGTCCCTGAATTTTAATCAGGTTTAATTTCCAACCTGTGGCAAGCAAATGTCTCACCAGTAGTCCAGTGTGTTTGCTACTTCTTGCAGATTGGATCCAATCAGCATAATGTCATCAATGTTACGGACCAGTGTGATATCTTGTGGAAGCAAAAAGCAATCAAGTTCTCTCCCAATAAGATTATGACACAAAGTCAGAGAGTTGCAATGCCCCTGAGGTAGGACAGTAAAGGTATATTGCTGGTCTTGCCAGCTGAAAGTAAATTTCTTCTGGTGGGCCTTATGGACAGGAATGTAGAAAAAGGCATATGCCAAGTCAATGGGTGTATACCAGGTACCAGCAGATGTGTTAATTTGCTCAAGCAACAAAACCACATCTTATATAGCAGCTGTAATTGGAGTCACCACTTGGTTAAGCTTACAATATCATTCTCCAAGATCCATCTGTCTTCTGCACAGGCCAAATAAGAGAGTTGAATGGGAATGTGGTGGGAATCATCACCCCTGCATCTTTCAAGTCCTTGATGGTGGCACTAATCTTCACAATTTCTCCAGGGATGCAATATTGTTTTTGATTTACTATTTTCCTAGGTAGAGGCAGCTCTAATGGCTTTCATTTGGCCTTTTCCACAGTAATAGCCCTCCGGCTACCAGTCAGGGAGCCAATGTGGGGGTTTTGCCAGCTGCTAAGTATGTCTATGTCAATTGTGCATTCTGGCACTGGGGAAATAACCACAGGATGAGTGCGAGGACCCACTGTAAGTCGTACCTGAGCTAAAATTCCATTAATTACCTGACCTTCATAAAACCTTACTTTAACTAGAGGACCACAATGACATTTTGGGTCCCCTGGAATCAACGTCAGCTCAGAGCCAGTGTCCAGTAGTCCCCGAAATGTCTGATCATTTCCCTTTCTCCAGTCCACAGTTACCCTGGAAAAAGGCCAGAGGTCCCCCTGGAGAAGATTGGGAGAAACACTAACAGCATAAATTGTCGATAGTGTCTTAGGGTCCGCTTCTCAAGGGGACCCAGCATCCCCTTCATTCAAGGGGTTCTGGGTCTGTAAACTGGCTCAAGTCTGGAAATTGATTGAGGGGCCTTGATTCTGTTTTCATAATTCAAATTAGTCTTTTGTCCATTCAACCTAGAAATTTTTCTGTGTATATAAATTAAATAGGAATGCAATAAGCTTCTATCAATTTCATGGTGTTCTAGAAACACCATGATTAATTAGCCAATGCTAGAGCACTACAGGAGTCAGACTATGATAAATGCTGCTTTGCCTCTGCTGTTCATTACAGTAGGTATGCTCACCTTGCCTTTGATGGTTGAGTGCTGCCACTTGACCCCTGCCACCTCAGGATCCAATTATTCCCATTGTATTTAAAGTTTTTAGTTGAGTGACTGCACTTCCCACTGTTAGATCTGACATACAGAGAAGAGCAATTACAGTGCTCTTCAAAGAGGCAGGTGCTGCTCTCACAAATCTATTTCACAAGGCATTGGTCAAGGGTATAGTTTCTGGACCCTCCCAGCTGGGATGAGTAGGTCTAAAGTGACTAATCCACTCCACCCATCCCAATCTCTCTAAGCCTTTGGATACCTTCCTCTACATTAAACCAAGGGAGATCAGGCATTTCCAGCTCACTCACGGTGGGCCATCTTTAAATCCATATTTCAGCTAACCAGGCAAATAAACTATTAGAACCTTTTTTAACTCCCTGAGCTGCAATATTAAATACAGAGTTTCTACTTAGTGGGCCCAAATCAAAAAATTCAGCCTGATCCAACTTTACATTCCTTCCACCATTATTCCACACACTTAATATCCATTTCCATGACTGTTCTCCAAATTTCTGCTTGTATAAAGTAGAAAACTGATACAATTATTATCTAATGTAGCACACCCACTCATGGGTCACACTCTCAACTTCACCTCTAGGGGCCTTCTGGGACTTTAGTCTAGTTACAGGTCTAGAAGCAAACAGGGGTGTTGGGGTGGCTCCTGAAGAGAATCAACATTATCTTGCCTGACAGCTGCCTCAGGGGAGGCCATCATTGTTGCCTCAGGCAGCACAGGGTTTATCTCCTCAGACAAAGGTGGAAAGGCTGATGGCAGCATGGGTCGGGGAGGGGATGTTGCCACTACTGGGGATGGGGAAACTGTTTCTTTGGACAAAAAAGTTTCATCAGAGCTCACAAACTCAGTGTCCCCAGCTTCATCAGGGTCCTCCCACACATCCCATTCTTTTCCAATCAATGTCCTCACTTTAACAGTAGACACCTGGCAAGGCTGTGGCTACACCTTTTGTTGCAGGTCAGTCACTCACATGATAAGAGTTTGTGTCTGTTTTTCCACAATTTCAGCTCTTTCTCTTTAGGAGATAAGACTCTCACTCAGGGAAATCTTAGCAGATTTGAGGCTCCATATCTGCTTCTGAAGTCATAAGTTGCAATCCCTGAGCTCATTTTCTTTCATCACTTTGTCCATTGAACTTAGGAGCAACCAACCAGTTTCATTATGTTTCTTGGTTCTCCACATATGGTCAAAGGTATTATGTACAGTCACTAAACTCCTTGCCTCTCATGAGCAGTGAATCAGGAGTGTCAAATGCATTTATTTTGCATAACTCTCTAAACAGTTCATGCCAAGGAGTATCAGTCTTCTCCATACTATTAGAAGTAGAATCCTTAGCATTTTGGGATCTAATCATATTAAGCAGCCAACTCCAAAAACCCCAAAACCAACAAAATAACTCTACTCTTAATATGCTATTCCTCTAGAACCACTCCTGGTATCAAGATCTGTATTAGGCAGGGTTCTCTAGAGGTACAGAACTAATAAGATAGATATATATTTAAAGGGGGAATTTATTAAGTATTAACTCACAGTATCAAAAGGTCCCACAACAGGCCATCTGCAAGCCAAGGAGGAAGGAGAGCCAGTCCAAGTTTCAAAACTGAAGAACTTGGAGTTTCATGTTCAAGGGCAGGAAGCATCCAGCACAGAAGAAAGATGCAGGCTGGAGGCTAGTCCAGTCCAGTCTTTTCACATTTTTCTGCTTGCTTTGTATTCTAGTTGTACTGGCAGCTGATTAAATGGTGCCCACCCAGATTAAGGGTGGGTCTGCCTTTCCCAGTCCACTGACTCAAATGTTAATCTCCTTTGGCAACACCCTCACAGACACACCCAGGATCAATATTTTGCACCCTTCAATCCAATCAAATTGACACTCAGTGTTAACCATCACTAAGTGGTTGTCATTGTACGAAATGAGGAGAACAAACTGGATAGATACAGGTAGGGAACAGAATCTTCAAGACTCTCCCACTGGAGTTGGAGAAATAAAAGCACAAGAATCAAAGGTGATACCAAGGCATTTATCCTGGGAGACCAAGAAAGGAGAAGTGCTCTCAACAGAAATGAGAAAATGAGAAGAAGCCAGCCTTCTGAAAACTCATTCAGTAAAATAAATGTTTAGTTTGGAGGGCTGGTAGAGCACCTAACCTGGGATGTGGAACAAGCAACTGAAAAGGTAGGCATAGGTCATAAAAGAGACAGCAGGGCAACAGATACAGGTGTGCCTAGAGATGATGCATGATGAATGATCCCCAAACAAGAGAGACAATATTTTTAAAAAAGAGGCAGAGACTGAATATTTGGAAAAGCCAACATTTTCTAAACAGAAAAAAACAGAGCCCTTTGAAAGAAGCAGTGAAGAGAAACAGTTCATTAGTGGAACTTACAAGAAGGAAGGGAGACTTTCAAGAAAGCAGAGATGGTCAGTAGGACTGAGATATTGAAGATGTTGGGGATTATATGGTAGCTATGAGAGTGTGGCCATTCATGAACAGTCTTGGCAGAGAGGGAAATAAAGGTAGCACATGTGTGATAAATAAGGAGAACTTGGTGGAGTTGCAGGATATATGAAACTTATCACAAGTACTGTTTTTTCTTTCATTTAGCAAGATTTATGAAGAAAACTCCTTCAGATTATTTGGCTATCTGTGCAAAACATCATTTGTGAACAACATCAAATATTAAGCCTAAATTTCATCTAATTATTCATCTATCTATCCAAACGAGCACAGTGCCAGGCATTAGGAATACAAAAACAAGAGTTGATTGGTGATATCTACCTTCAGGAGGGCCTTCCTCCTGTTACTCAGAGACTAAAATAGAAATAAAGATGCCCAAAGTATGGCAGTTGCTATAGCAAATCACAGAGGACAAAAGAAGTTCAAAGAACAAACTGGAGTTTCCTTCAGGGCTTACTAACATTTCCTCCTCAAAAAAAGAAGAAAAAAAGACTGCAAAATGTTGACTCACCCACAGTAGAGTGAAAATCAGAATAAGTTCCAGTGACACAAAGTTGTTAGACCCTCATAAATATGCCAAATAACAATGAACAATCTCAGACAATAGAAGACAAAGAACTTGAATTTTAAAAGCTGTGGCAACAAGTGACTCAAAAAACTGAGGGACTAAACAAGCAATCTTCTGTTCTTTTCATCACAAACACTCTTTTTGCTTTTAACTGCAATCGGTAACTACTAATGGAAAATGTGTAGGAATACAGTTTAAGGGTTGTGTGTTAGTGTAGATAATACTCATAGGATCTTGCTACTTAGAGGTCTTACAAAGAAGGTGTTGTCAAATAAGGTCTGATACAGTTCAAGCATGAAAACCATATGATTTATCTGTATAGCCACAGCACAAGCTAAGCATAGAAGCTGGGATTCTTCCTTCTGCAAAGCATAAGCAAGGCAAGATTGCTAATGTCATCCTGACTCACCAAGTGCAGCCAAGACTGTTCTCCTTTCAGCAAAATTGCTGAACTGTGTGGTTGTGGCTGGATGATTTTCACACAAAGGGACTCCTCCACACACACGGCTCTCCAACAGCAGAAGAAGCTGTGAGGCTACAACAGATGTGCCCTATTGAAGAATCCCCTCCACATGGGCAGGTGCCAGAGGAACAAGTGGAAGAACAGATCAGCCCAGCAGGGGCCACTTGTGGTGGAAGAAAATGGCAAATGAACTTACAGGCCTCAGCTTAAATCTGCCAGACCTGGTGTTCCCAAGGCTGTGAAACAGAAAGGAAAAATATTCAATTATCCATTATCATATAGAGAGTACACCTTTCTCAGCACTCCTCAGCTTTCACGTCATCTGCAATTATTACTGTCTTGGCCAATTAGCACTAAAGAAAAGTCACAACACACCAGCACTAGACTACCCAACGGAGCTTACAGACACCCAAACCCTGCTAGGCAGTAACTACTGTAGTTTAGAGACAGTTAGAATGCCCAGGTACCTCCTCCTCCTGGGGTGAAGGGTGGCTCTGGGAGAAGGAAGATAAAAACAGAAATGAATCACACGTGGGAAGGTCTTCCTCCTTAGGAGAGGGTCTGGGCTTCCCACGTCATCAGCTGAAGAGGGTTTACAGAGGAAACGAGGTAGAAAAATTACCCCATGCCCCCACACCCTTCAAACATGGAGTATGAACAGGTAAACATACATAGCTAAATGCTTTGTGAGGCTTCAGGTAAAGAACTTTAAGAGAATGTCTATATCCAAGATAATAAGCACCATTTCAGACAACTACATGAGGCTACGATTCCCATCACGCCCTGGAATCTACAGATTTTACAGTTGAAAGGGCTTTGTAGGACTTATCTGCTCAAATTTCTTCATTCTGTGGGCTAAAAAAATGAGACCCAGAGAAATAATATATTTAATATGACACAGAAGTGATTCAAATATCTAAGATGATGTTTATCTAGTTTTATTTACTCTGGACAAAAAAACCTTGGCACTGCTAATTACTAACCTTATAAAGTCAAGTGGAGGATTTGTGGGAAATGGCTGGCCCCATATTCTTTTATAAGAATATAAACTTCCTAAAGAAATTTAATATAATGGTGTAACAATAAATTCTAGCGTCAGTCTCCAGACCCTTCATACCAGGAAGAGGTGATACCTGGATCTAGTTCTTTTGGGTCTCCCTCATGTTCCTCATAACCACACCCCATGCAATGGGACATGAATTGGGGTGTCCATTACTTACTGCAGGGTCTCCAGTACAGGATTCAGGTAATGAGTCACCTTTATATTTTAGCTTCAAAATGGCATTCTAACTTAAGCATGATTTGAGGATTGAAGCTTCTCTGGAGACATACCTTTTGGTGCTGTGGTTATAGGAAGGCTCCTTTGTTAAGCAAAGTAGGAGTAGATAGTACAGTGATACTTATCTCTTTTTCTGTAAAAGAGTTCGATGATAACAGTAGCATCTTGTAGAGATGTGAAGATTAAATAAAATAATACAGAGAAGAGTGCTTCAAAAACAGTTTGAGCTCTCTAAATGTTAGCTATTTATTTTGTCTTAAAGTGAAAATAACCTGTCCTTATATATACCTTATGATAAAACTTCCTGTATCAACATCTCCTGGAAAATGGTACCTTGGGCACCACTTCTTAGTCATTACATGATTGATATAATAGGTGCTCCAAATAATTACTTGGCAAATTGGGAAGAGTCCACAGTATCTTCCTTTAATCTAGATGTTTTTAGGGAGTCATCCTTTCTGCAACCGACTCCCAGTTTTGTAAGATGTCAGTTCCAGTGTTCTCTTGCCAAGGGATACAAATCTACATCCACAATCATAACTCCAGGTTGCTCTTTCCTGTTGCCTATAAATATAATGAATTTGGCAGGGCCTAGATTATAGTTTTCTATGACTGGGTGGGCCTATATTCCACTTCTACTTTGAGGCCAACTGCCACTTAACTGTGATACAAATCTGTGATTCTGATATTGTTATAAGTGAGGTCCACAGCTTTTTGACAGTAGGTATGTCTTAAAATTTTTTCTTTTTTAAAGGCAGAGTCTCGCTCTGTTGCCCAGGCTGGAGTGCAGTGGTGTGATCTCGGCTCACTGCAACCTCAGCCTCCCAAGTAGCTGGTACTACAGGCACACACCGCCACACCCAGCTAATTTTTTTGTATTTCAGTAGAGATGGGGTTTCACTGTGTTGTCCAGGCTGGTCGCAAACTCCTGAGCTCAGGCAATCCTCTCTCCTCGGCCTCCCAAAGTGCTGGGATTACAGGCGTGAGCCATGGTACCTGGCCTGTTTTAAAATTTGTAAGTAAGCAAGACAGAGAGGGAGAGAACCTTACTGTATTATCCAAGGGCAGTGATGAGCATGTGGTTATGAAGTGAGCTCAGTGTGCTTGTCCTTGCATCTAGCAAATACTATATATGCTCTATTTCTCCACTAAACTCATGACTAAATGGGGACTGTCAAATAAGTGAGGATATTGGGACAGCACCTGTCACCTACCACAGGACACACTCAAGTCAAAAACAGCATTCAAAGAAGCATGTCCAGCCTCTCGCCATTTATTTTAGTCTTTTTGTTCTAACAGATATTTTCTTATATACCATATAAGAAATAAATTTTAAAAAGAAGAGATCAATAAGAAACATGTATTCTCAAAAGCTTACCTAAATTTTCATTTACTAGCTGATTTACACCAGAACACTTCAAGTATTCCGTGAACTTGAACACCAACTTCTATCAAGTTTAGTTCAAGTATTTGAAGGATTATTTTTGGAGGCTATTCATTTAGTTGTTATTATTACAACAAGCAACTTTTATGCAGCTTAGTTTGGTTTACTATAAACCAACATCTTTGATTTGTTATTGCTTTTTATTTCATTCCAATAGTTTAAAAAATACATAAAATAATCTTTTACATTTTAACATACCAAAAGTTTATATTCTGAAAGTACTTGGCCACGCACAGTGGTTCATGCCTGTAATCCTAGCAGTTTGGAAGGCCAATGTGGGTGGATCGTTTGAGCGCAACAGTTTAAGACCAGCCTTGGTAACGTGGCAAAACTCCATCTCTACCCCCTCCAAAAAAAAACAGAAATTAGCCAGGTGTGGTGGTGCTTGCCTGTAGTTCCAGCTACTTGGGAGGCTGAAGTGGGAGGACCACTTGAGCCTGGGAGGTTGAGGTAGAAGTGACCAAACATAGCACCACTGCACCTGGGCAACAGAGTAGACCCTATCTCAAAAAAAAAAAAAAAAAAAAAAAAAACTAAAATTTGAAAAATGCATTTGAATATTAATCTATTGTTTTGTGCATAGTTATATGAATTACATTCACTTATGTAAATTAAGTGTATAGACTCATTGCTTTAAATCACACACAGGAAAATATTAACACGTATAGAGTAGCTTTTACAGAACAGTAGAAATATGACAGATATATCATGTCAGAAAAATTCATCACCGGAAAAATTAAAAAGTTTTTTTTCTCTTTTCCTTCCTCTTCTGGACCTAAAGAATATCCATTTCTATATCTCCTTTGTTCTGCCCCCATCATGTGGCCACTGGTCTCTCATAAATCCAGAACTTGGCATCTTCCTCTCCATGTGTAAAAGGATTCTATGAGCTGGAAGTGATCCCAAAGTGATTTTGCAAAGATGAAGTTGGGCTCGGTAGTGGTAGATACTGGATCAGCATCTCTCACGTTCCTCTCAGTAGCGTATGCCCTGGCTTAAATAGGGTAATACCATAATTAATAAAACCTCTGATCCTTTTGCATTTGCTCTCTCTTTGCATCAAATCAGATTTAAAAAATAAGAAATATATAATACAATCAAGAACATTTAAGATGAAACATTTTCAAGCGATACATATGACAGATCTTAAGGGCCCCACTGGTTAGTGATCAGTCACTTTGATGTGAGTAAAGGAAAAGAAGGAAAAGAGAAAACAATTTATAATTGTGAATGTATAGATAAAAATTAGTCTGAGTTTCACTTTTATCATTTTCTCTCCCCTTTAATGACTCCATCATTTTTGCATTAAAATATACATATACATAAAATTTAATATTTTAACTATTTTACATGTACAGTTCAGTGGCATTAAGTACATTCACATGGTTGTGCAACCATCCTACCATTCATCTCTAGAACTTTTTTATCTTGCAAAACATAAACTCTGTACCGTTTAAACAATAAGTCCATCTTTTTGTTTTAATTTTCATAATGGCCGACATGTGTCAGTCAGCCAAACTTTTTAGCATTTGCTGTCTACTTATCTAGTAAGGAGGGAAATTGGAGATGATGTGTCTGCCCCCAGGGAGTTGACATGTTACAACAGAAAGTTGGACAAAAAACACCATCTCACAAAGCCAGTTATTGAACACACACCTGACACTTAGGCAGGTGCTGCATTAAGTGAGTTTCAAAGTAGAATAGCTGATAGTTTAGTTTCAGATTTCTCACTTGCAATTCAAAATACATAGCTCTAATTCAGAGGAATATGCTGTTTTAAAAACGATGAATCCTTTCAATAAGAAGGAATGGTGCTGCTATTTTAGCCACACTTCTCAGTATGTTATTTTTGAGGGTTAATTGGTCTTTATTTTACAAATCCTCTGGGGTAGTTTTAGGTCAACTGAGACAGGCATTGACAATTCCTGAAAATCCCAAAGTGTCTCCACATGTTTCTTAAACTGTTGTTGGCTGCTGTGAGCAGAAGTGAGGCTAACTGGGAATCCCTGTATTCTTGGGCCTATATGTAGGCCACAATATCATTCTGATTTCTAAATCTGTCATATCAGAATGTAACAAATAGCACTTCAAAATTTCCAGACCCAGCCCAAGAAGAGGTTAAAATACAATTTGCCCTTATTAATAGACATTGCATTTGTCTGAAAATTGGCTGCACCACTCAAAAACAAACAAGCAACTCTTATTCACCTTTCTGTCTCAGGAGGTCAGCATTGAAAAGCTACAGTTTAATTTCTCTTTTTAAAATGAGAACCAGGTGTTGTATGTGTGTGTTTTTTTTTTAAAAAAAAAATTATTGTTATTACATGGCACCAAACAGAAATGGACATGCTGATATATTCCTAGTTGACTATTTGTGTTCTCTTTGCTAGTGATCATTAATTTCATTTGGACAGTTATTCATGTAAGCAATTTGCCACTACGATGACTGGGAAAAAATATTGAAGCAGTAGGTTTTTAAAATGTTAATATGTGGAAAGAGATATAAATCTCTTGCAAAACATATTTCTTCGAGTTTTATATTTGGTCTCTAGTGATATAAACCATAACATTGTGCTAGCTAGTCCAAACTGTTTTTACTGAAATCTTGGTTTGGGAAAACAAGGATTGAATCTCTTAAAAGCTCATTTGGAGTGCAAATATTTGGGCTCTACCTATAGTACATCTATAAAGATATCTAGAATTCAGGAAGATAACACCAATGGAAAAGCAAATTTCTTTGGTTCAATTTTCTCATGGAAAATGACATACATGCTGCTTTAAATAGCCGCTGCTGCTTCATGAAATTCTTCAAGAAAGGATCTATTTGAAAGGCTTTTGTTCAGCATGCTGTACTTCTGCTGGTGCCTCGAGACTGTTACTGAATTTATATGGAAATGAAAGATGGAGACAGCAATGCAAACCTAGTGTTTTACAAACTCACCTTTGTCTGGCCTCACATAAAGCTGAGCAATTGACCTCATTAGATCTGTCACTTACTGGTTTATTTCTGGGTCTCCCTCTAGCTTAAAATAACCTCAGAACTATCCCCAGACACCTTTCTAATAGAAAAAACATTACTGGAACAGGCTAATCTGGACCCCATGGCATAAAGCAATAGTGCAGAGGAGTTATGGTCACCTAAGAGGACCAAGGGGACATCTTCTGATTGGGTTGAACTTACTTAGACATTTCTACCTCTCAACTTCTTCATCTAGTCCAGTTCTCAGGATTTTTGTTAACTGCAATTATCCTGCCTTTGAAAAAATTATGTGTCTCTGCTGGACAAAACATACTGTATTCTTAATGTTGAGAAATGGCTTGGAAAAGAGATCCAGTCCAACATCTTATATTATAAATAAAGAAACTGAAACCTAACGTGTTTAATGACATATGAGCCAAAAACTAGCCATGGTATGCTGATTATCTGTCTACTATCTTTTCTTATAAGTCATTTCCAGAATCATGGCATTTATTTGGTATGTCTCCATGGAAAAGTAATTCTTTTAAAATATAATAGGGACTAGAAAATCTTTCTATACATAAGGGTATAAACTATATCTCCAAAAGGGTTCTTGTTTTCTTTAATGCTTTTAAACTATCTTTTACTATCTGTAAACATTAACTTCTCCTCAACAAACAAATCTAGAAAAAATAATTTTTTCTTATCACATTTTGTCAAATTGAATCACACATTCATGGAAAGCTTAAAGAATTATTGTAATCACTTACTATTTTCCTTTAATGATTTTCAAATTTTGAGATGAAGCCAAATACCTTTCTGAGTAAAAAAAAAAAAAAAAAAAAAAATAGAGCAATTTACAGAAGTGATAGATATTTGGCAAGATTTGCAGATAAAATGGGTTTTCAAAATGTACGTGTTTGAGTAGATTCTCTTATGGGATATACTTAAAGATATCACACTTAAAAGAAAGCTTGAAGCAATATCATGTTCATAAAAATTAACTGCTCTCTTACCTAATGTACAAAACCTGAATTCATGTTTTAAAATGCTTCTCTCATAGCTGCTTTCAGAGTTAGCTAAAATTTTACAATAAATTTTTGTAACGATACAACCATAAGATTTAAAGAATCATCAAAGGGCCTAATTTTTACTTCTTTATATAATTTCTGTACTCCAAAGGTGAATTTTCAGTTAAGACATAGCACGATCTATAAAATAAAGCTATGGCCCTGGCATGATTTATTCTTTTCATTTATCCAGTCATTTTAGAGTCAGGGATTCAGTAGGGAGGAGATGACACACTCAGCAGGTGTAATTAAGAAGAATGCAATAAAGGGACTATTCACTAAGATGCAGGCAGAGTTAAGGGTAACTAGCAAGGAATGGTGCCTTCCATTGGCCAAACTCAAGCAGAAGCAACGGAGGGCAAGAGAAGCCTGCTGTGAAGTCCATAGAAGTCTGCTTTAGTTTCCAAGTGCACAAAGCAAAGCAGAGGGGTGGAGAAGGGGAGGATGAAGAGTGGATCTGAAAGTGGCAAAGTGTGAATATCCAGCACATTGTTCAATTTGGAGTCATTAATTTCTGTGCACTCTCTTAGCATTTTATACATCTGCATAGCATTTATCACATCTTAAAATATTTCATTATTTACATACTTACATCTCTCAGTCATCTATGAGCATCTCACCCTGAAACTAAGGAGAAAGTTACATGCAATTTTAACCATTTCAAGGCTGTCATTAGGGCAAAGAAGGCAAAACACAGCCTACCCAAACCTGACTGCTGACATGAAAGGAGAAAAACAGAGAGAGGGAGATAGAGTTGCTTTTCTTCCTTTCTTGGGATGAGGGTGTGGTTTGCTTGGTATAATTCCCACAGCAAGAACAGTAAGACAAGAGGAGACAAGGTATGGGGCATGGAGAGTCAAGCTCACCTCCTTGCAGCAGAGCTTGGATAATGGTTTCCCACCTCATGGCCACTTCCTGGGAGGCTCATTTGAGACAGATTGTGTGGTCACAACCACAGTAGCACAAATCCATTCTCTTACATCTGTTGACTCAGGTCTATGTTTAACAGATTGCTCTTCTTTTCACAAGTTTATTTATTCACAAACTTATTCCACAGAATTTTCTTTTTCCACTGAGTCTCTCATAGTATGGGTGTCCCATAGAGCAGAGGAAACAGTGAAAAAAGAAATGAGTCTAAATGCTTTCTTGAAAACTTGAAAGTATTTTAAAAATCACTTCAGGCTCCTTAATTGTAAGTAGATGCAAAGATCTGTTACACATTGGAGAAATTACAGTCTCAACTTCCTCTTGAAAAAGCATCATTTGTCTTGTAGAACAGAACTCCAGGGACACAGTGATATGTTATTTGTTCATTAACTACTGTCCAAGTCCTCCTAACTAGGTTGTGGCAGATGACCTTCTCATCATGTAAGCTGACCAGACCGCCTACATGAACGAAATCTGATTGCTGAATAGTAAGCAAAGTTTTCTAAAGGAATTAAACACATTTAATCTTATCAAACGTGTAACATTTGCTATCACAATATATGTGCTTGATTGGAAAGTTAAAGGTAAGCATTAATGTACATTATTTTGCACAATTTTTCCTCCTTCCTCTCATACATTTAACACAACTCTGGCTTTAATGTTTATTTAGATTTCATATTGGAATTTTCTTGAATCTTTCTTTGTCCCTTCTAGGGTATTTTTATGGAGCTATATTCTTTTTCTCATTGTACTCAGAACCCTAAAGTGAATAAACAGGAATGTTGGTTCAATGTTTTTTATTCTTTGTTTTACAATTATAGTTATAAAACATCACAGTTATCTGGAAGTTTAACACTTGAAACCCAACTCAAATGTAAGCTAAAATAAACAACACCATGATCCACAATAACAAAACATTTTCTGTATGTCTCTGCAATAACCTGATATAAAACAAATAAACAAAAAACTTACATGCTTAACTTCATAAGTCTTCAAAGGGAGCTACAAATAGTATTTTTGAATTTCTCTAACAAATAGGCTATCTGATTTCTTAGCACACAATATATTTATGATAACAGTATAATATAGCCATCAAGAATTGAGACTCTAGAGTCAAACCCATCTTTTGTGTAATTCAGCTAAAAGTTACTTCTCTCTGTGTGTTTCAGCATTCTCATGGTAGTAGACAGCCCAGAAGATGGGCTACAATAATTCCTGGTTCATTAGTATTCATGTCTTCATGGAGACCCCATCCCCCCGAATGTGAGCTGGATTTAATTACTCACTTTCAACAAATAGATCAGAAGCAGTGAGATGTCACCTCTGAGATTAGGTTATAATGTCCATTCTTTCTCTATCAGAAACCTTATTCTGGGAGAAGCAAGCTGCACATATTGTGAGCAGCCTCATGGAGAGGCCAATGTAGCAAGGAACTGATGTCTCCAGCCAACAAGCAACAAAGACATGAGGCCTGTCAACAATGAAGTAAGAGAGTTTAGAAGTGGATCTTTGGAGTCCTACCAACAACTGCGTGAGTGAGCTTGAAAGTGGACCCTCCCATCGCTTGAGGTCAGGAGTTTGAGACTAGCCCACCCAACATGGTGAAACCCTGACTCTACTAAAAAGTACAAAAATTAGCCGGTCATGGTGGCTCATGCCTGTTGTTCCAGCTACTTGGGAGGCTGAGGCAGGAGAAAGACTAGAACCCTGGAGGTGGAGGTTGCAGTGAGCTGACATCATGCCACTGCACTCCAGCCTGGGTGACAGAGCGAGACTTCATCTCAAAAAGAAAAAAAAAAAAAAGAGAAAGTGGATCCTCCCATTGGAGACTTGAGATGACTGCATTTTGGCCAACATACTAATTGCAGCATTGCAAGAGACCCTGAGTTAAAATGACCCAGCTAAGCTACTCCTAGATTCCTGATAATAAGAAACTCTGAGACAAATTTGTGCTATTTTTCAACCACCAAGCCATGGGGTAATTTTTTATACAGCAATAGATCACTAATACATATTTTGGTAATGAAAGTGTGGTGCTGTTTTAGCAGACACCTAAAATGTAAAAGTGGCTTTGGAACCAGACAGTGAGTGGGCTTCGGGTAAAGTATTAGTTAACACTTAACATGCCTTGAACGTATTTTGTAGAATTTTGTGCTTTGAGAATACAGCAGGTGTGGGCTTGTAGGAAAGCAAGAAAAGTCCTACTGGATACTGATTACAAAGCAATAAATGACAAATACTGCCATCTATGACAGGGATTCTCTGAAGATTAAATGACTTAATGCATGAAAACATTCAGTAGAATGCCTAGTACATAGTAATCCACTCAATACATAATATAAAATATGATGCCTCCCACATGTTCTCACTCATAGGTGGGAATTGAACAATGAGAATACTTGGACACAGGGTCGGGAACATCATAAACCAGGGCCTGTCATGGGGTTGGGGGGTGGGGGAAGGATAGCATTAGGAGAAATACCTAATGTAAATGACAAGTTAATGGGTGCAGGAAACCAGCTTGGCACATGTATACATATGTATCAAACCTGCACATTGTACACATGTACCCTAGAACTTAAAGTAATTAAAAAAAAAAAAAATGGTGCCTCATGCCCACAGTCTCAGCACTTCGGGAGGCTGAAGCAGGGGGATTGCTTGAGCCCAGGAGTTTGAGACCAACCTGGGCAACATAATGAGACTTTTTTTCTGCAAAAAAACAAAAACATTACCCAGGCATGGTGATGTACCCCTGTAATCCCAGCTACTCAGGAAGCTAAGGTGGGAGGGCTGCTTGATCCTGGGAGTTTGAGGTTGCAGTGGGCCATGATCATGCCACTGTACTCTACCCTGGGCAACAGAGCAAGACCCTGTCTCAAAAATAAATACATAAAATTTTTTAAAATATTGAGTATAAAAAAATTCATTGATATAATTTGGCAATAGAAACAACTGACAATATTGAATAGTTGCACTAAGATTATAAAACTAGACATGAAAACAAAAAACAAGGTATTTGAGGTGCATTTAGTTAGTAGAAAACATCTCAGCAGCCCATACATGAATACAGTCATCTCTAGGGATCAGTAAGGGATTGGTTCCAGGAACCCCATAGATATCAAATCCTCATATGTTCAAGTCCTGCAGTCAGCCCTGTGGGACCTGTGGACACAAAATGTCAGCCCTCCTTATCCCTGGGTTCCACATCCTATGGATACTATATTTACAATCTGTAGTTAAATTTGAGAATGCAGAATCTGCAGATACAGAGAACTGACTGTAATTGTATTTCTGCTCTGTACAATAATGACTTTTTATAATTACTCTTGTAATCTAACACATAAAAAACAGAATTTCATCAACATTTTCTGAAAATTAGTAACTTATGATTTTTCTGTTTCTCTTAACATACCTCTACTTCTCTGGTTACCTACCTAAAAACTTAAGTCTTCTCTTTTCCTTGCCTTCTAACCTCTAACCTAATTAAATATCATATCTATTTGGTTCTTCTAAATGTCTGCTTTACCTACATATATATATATATATATATATATAGCACCTCTGTCCAGGCTCTGTTCACACTATGCATAGCCCATTTTAATAGTCACACAACTCACACCCTGCATATAACTGAAATCTCTCTGTCGGTGATTCCCAGCACCAGCCCCTGTACAGCCAGACAATAGGACTGGAAGCTGAGAACCCTTCTTGAGTTCTCATCTTCACTTCTCACATTTAACTGGCAATATAGTTCTGCTCAAGGCTGCAAGTGAGGATGAAAAAAGATGAGAGTCAAAGATACACTTCATGAGAGTACTAACACTTAGGAAATGGACAATTAACACAAAGCATTATAGAAGTTCTAAAGTAAACATACTGCCCCAAAAGGCAAGAAAACAGAGTTTCAAGGAGGCAATGATAAACAATAGTAAGTGCAAAAATAAAAAGTTTAGGTGGACTACACTAGCAGAAATTAAGCATCTTATTTATTTATTTATTTATTTATTTATTTATTTATTTATTTATTGAGACAGAGTCTTGCCCTGTCACCCAGGCTGGAGTGCATTGGTGGGATCTCGGCTCACTGCAACCTCCGCCTCCTGGGTTTAAGCAATTCTCCTGCCTCAGCCTCCTGAGTAGCTGGGATTACAGGCAGGCAGCACCACGCCCAACTAAGTTTTTGTATCTTTAGTAGAGACAGGGTTTCACCATGTTGGCCAGGCTGGTCTCCAACTCCTAACCTCGTGATCTGCCCGCCTTGGCCTCCCAAAGTACTGAGATTACAGGGGTAAGCCACTGTGCCCTGCCTGAAACTGAGCATCTTCTATATGTAAGGTGCTATGTAAGTTAATTCATTTATTCAACAGATAGTTACTGAGGACTATGTCCACAGTACTATGTGAGGTACTGGCTACATCACAGGACATATGACAGTGAAAAATAAATATGCTGTCCCACTCATAGATTTCCAATCTAAAATGATCTTATTTGATTTTCATAAAAGCCCTGAGATTGGTATTATACCCTTATGTTTCAGATGAAAACATGGAGGTTCCACTATGTAATGTAGTTTATTAAAGATGACACAGCTATAAAATTATGGGGTGGGTATTAGAGCCCAGGTTAGACTGACTCTAAAGTCATGTTCTTTCTACAATATGATCCTACCTTACTTAGTAAGATGAACATTAAAAAATGGTCATTGGAATTGGCATCCACACATAAAAACCTTCCATTTCTATAGGGTGGTAGAAGCAGAATACTATACTTTATTCCCCTAAAAGGCCTGATAATTCAGACATTTGAAAGAGTCTCCAATACCTGGGCCAAAAATTTTCCCCAGGCTTGAAAAATAAAGGTAATACCATGGTCTGTTTTAATAAAGAATTTAGGCTCGGAGTCAGATCCGATTTGAATTCCAGCTCTGCTGTGAAATAACTGTGCGTCCCTGGGCAGGTTACTTAACCTCCTCAAGTCTTAACTTCCTCATCAGTAAACGGGAGAGAATAGTAACTATTTAATGGAGTTGTTGTAAGGATTAAATGATGTAAAGCATGTGAAATGCTACTCCTGCCATTTGTGATGCATCCTGTGAATGTTAGTTTATTAGAAGTTTCGTGGAATGAAATATTAACCGAGGTTTTCCTACTAAGAGCTTTCATTCGGCCAGGCGCCGTGGCTCACGCCTCTAATCCCAGCACTTTGGGATGCCGACGCAGGCGGATCACAAGGTCAGGAGATCGAGACCATCCTGGCTAACACGGTGAAACGCCGTCACTACTAAAAACAGAAAAATTAGCCCGGCATGGTGACGGGCGCCTGTAGTCCCAGCTACTCCGGAGGCTGAGTTCGGAGAATGGCTTGAACCCGGGAGGCGGAGCTTGCAGTGAGCCGAGATCTCGCCACTGCACTCCAGCCTGGGCGACAGAGCCAGACTCCGTCTCAAAAACAAAACAAAACAAAACAAACAAAAAAAAGAGCTTTCATTCTAAAAGCAAGAATGAGGCTTGCAAAAATTAAACAATACATATAATGAGGTAGCATGAAATAAATAAAGTTTATGCAAAATGCGTTTGGAGAATAGAGGAAGGAACAATAAATTATGTCATAAGGAAACATTTCGGTGATTATATGATTTTGGGAAGACTTATTTCAGTTGATTTGTTAAAACAATGAGTAGTTTTAGACAACTTATTTTAGAAGTAGTTTAGCTGTGGGATTAATTTCATTAAAAAAGAAAAAGAAAAAGAAATTCCAAGAAATTCCCTGATAGAATTTTCAAAAAGAACAATCCAAAGCTTTCCCTTCTTTAATTCTTCTCCACTGCTTTTTCACTCTCAAGAGAAAAGGTGAAAATTACCTTCCAGGTGCCAGAACAAATGAGCCAACCTCTCTCCAAAAGAAGGCAGCATGTGCCTCAGTGAATGAGGCTCAGATGCCTACTTGGAATTCTCAGTCTTGCCTGCCCTGACTTCAAAGGGAGCTACCCTGCTGACATGTTCTTATTTGGTCCCGGAAATGTAAATATGCATGGAGGAGAATGAGATTCCATCATATAACCTCTACATGACTTTCTGATTTCTGTTATTGTTTTCCTAGGGTAAAAAGATGATAAACAAATAATGCTAAATAAAGTTATCTACAATGTTCATGCATTTTACCTGCTGTTACAGAATGTACCTGTTGCTTTGTCATGGTGTTATGAAATTAAAAAGGAATAACTACTTGACTTTGAGGAGACAAAATGCTTCTTTAAAACCACAAAGTAAATATTCCTACAATGAAAGGGAAAAATATGTATTCCTAGTTTATTAACAATTGAATCAATACACTGATATTGAAAGCTACTCTAAGTGCTTTTGATTTAATTGGATGTATGTTTCTCTTTTTACTTTAGAACATATATTAGTTGAAAATATCCATCTTTGTTAATAATGAATTACAAGCTAAAGAAACGTTACATGGATCATGAGGTCAGGAGATCGAGACCACCCTAGCTAAAATGGTGAAACCCCATTTCTACTAAAAATATAAAACAATTAGCCGGGCGTGCAAAGATTGCATCTTCTGACCCTCTTCTCTCTTCCTCTCTACTTTTTAAACTTGTATTCACATCTTAGCTTTTCACAGACCCACTCATCTCCCATTTCAGTGAGCTTCTACAGTACTTATTAACATATTGTTCATCTTGGGAGTAAAGAATATAAGCTTATCTTACTATCATCTACCATTCTTATCCTCCTAGGTAACTAGGAAGATATACATTAAACCCATAGTAAATTCTGAATTAATTTTTGTTTAATAAATAGATACTCCCTATATGTCAGCTGACTACTGATATAGAGCTTTATGCTGTGATATATTTGTAAATCTATACATATTCCAATTATTTAAATGTAAGAAAAACATTAATTTGTACTTGATATAATCAGCTTACCTGGTTCAGAAGCATGTGTATGAACAATGACAATCAGAAGTGATCTCCAAAATAATATGCTATGGTATGACTAAAATGTCATTGTAAATTTAGAAATTAATAGAACACTTATAAATGCACAAATGAATAAATATGCTTCCACATGTGTTCAGTAGGACATAAGAAATACAGATCTGATGACCACTGATCTATGGCATCTCATACTAGAGCTTTATCCCAGAACCCAGTAAGGGTCCATTTAGACACTTTAAAAATAATATCTGAAAATCATCAAACGTCACTTTCGCACACACTCAATTAGGATCCACCAAGATACCACATAAAAACACATTGTTTAGACCCAGAACCAGTTTATATGCTTCTAAGTTCAAACAGGCACTACCTAAAAGTCCTGTACATTTAGAATAACAGAATTCCCAGGAGAATCTATATTAATGTACAGAGAATAAATAATACAGCAGAAGAAAAAGTCCACTGGCAAAATTTTTATCAATCAATAAATATGTGTTGAAATGGAGACATCATGAGATACAATGTGGCATGACATGCAGAACATTTTGTTTCAGGTGTCCATTGCAAGGGTCCTAGAGCTGAGTGAGAATGTGGAACAAGAGGCAAACCCCAGAGAGAAGAGACTTTACCTTTTTAACTTAGGATTTACACTATGTGCCTTATGTAACTTGGCATGATAAAGGAAAATGTGTTTCCATCAATCAGAGAAGGCAGCAATGAAGAAGAAAGAGGAGGTGAATAATGGGCCAGCTGGGGTGTAATGATGGCACTGAAAAGCTATGAAGTCAAGAATGGAGTACGTCTGCCTAAGACAAGTACCTCTGGGGGAAGGGGGGATCATGTGTCTGAGGAAAAGAGCTGGACAAGAGAGCTTGGAGCTACGTTTTGGGAAATCTTCAAACTGCTAGTAAAAAGAATATTATATTTACCAATGAGGCCTTTATAAACATGAAAAGTAGTGTTTGTCTAATGCTTTAAATTCCTTAGGGGAAGGTGTTATGTAGACACAAATAGGCAAACTATGAAATCAAAATCCAACATTTCTGAGGGAGTTGTCTTTGTGGAAGCAGAAATACTTTCCCTGCCCCACTAGTTTCCTTTCAGAATCAATTTCACTTGTCCTAAAATTTCAAAAAGAGAACAGCCCACGATATTGAACGCCCCTGTAGGTCAACTATCTTTTCTCCAACAGTCATATCTGGCAAAGTGAAGGAGAAATGGGAAACGCAGGAGCTGTTTTATAAGGATGAGTTCTTAGGAGTACAGCGTGGAGGATCAGTAGAGGAAAGTCTCTCCTTTGGTCATTCTGTTTCACTTTCCGCAGGGGAACTATTTTCTTCATCATTTATCCCAGCTGACAACTACAAGCACTTTGGGCCCTAACTGAATGTGAACATTGTCAAAAGGAATTGGGCTAACGCACAGCATCTGCAGCTCCATCCCCACTGCATTCTGGTGGGGGCCAGGTCTGCCGACGTGGCATAGAGGCTGGTGGGCAGACACCCCCGTAGATGGATCCTCACATACTGTATGCATCATGACCAGCCATAAAAACAGTCACAATGAATCAGCTGTACTGCGGAGAGGCTCCTTGGAACCTTCACATTCAATTTCCATCCGGCTGACATCTGCAGGTTGTAGTCAGAGGCTCGATTAAACAGAGGTTCGAAACTAACCCTCAAGTCCCCGAATGGTGGTGATTCACTTGCTGACTGGGCCACTGGTTTGAAAGCTTTTGCTGGTTTGAGAGAACTCACGGTAGACTTGATTGTGTTTGCAAATGGCTAAGGGTTTCATTTTTTGAAAATATACATCTGTCAGTGAAAGCTTCCTGACCTCTTGAACGAATAGTTGCTAGAAGGGGCCTAAGAGCTTCAAGAGGAGAAAAATTCATTCAATCAGGAATTCCAATACAAATACCAATTTAGAAAATGAGCTAATCCACCTTGACAACATGTTGTCACTGCAAAGTTGCAAAAAGGAATTACACATAAATACGACTTTAAAAATTAGAGGCCCCATAATTTAACAGCTTAAGTTTGCTTCAAAGGACTGCAGGGAAGCAGCAGTAGGTTTCAGGTGACAGCTTGGAATTCACTGGTTCCCTACTCGGCTCAGGTACAGGTCTGACAGTAACACGAGCTTTCCAACTTGTTTCAAACTGAAGTATTATGAAAAGGTAAATTATGTTTTGTATTCATGACTGAAAGCATTTTACTTTAAAGCCAGTGCGGCTGACGCTGTCAAGGTAGAGATTCAAGTTTTATGTACAATGCCTCCAGCCCAGCCGATGTGAGTGAGGCAACATGACAGCTTGTAATAAGTAATTTTTATACAGTTACATTTATCACTCAAGTAGGCTTGGCAATATTAAACACAGACCTTAAAATACTACTGAAGAGGAGGACAGGGGCTGGAGGCCATGGAGGCATTTCCCCCATCTCGGTACAAGTGTGGGTTTGTGCATTTTTTTTTCCGCCATGTATTCCTGTTAATAAGGCACTTTTTAAGATATGCGTCCAAATGCTTTCCAACTGTTAATATATCACTAAGAGGTTAAGAATGGAATGACCCCATTTGGCCCAAAGGATGTTATTTCAGGATTTAATGAATTAGATATTGCTACCACTTTCAGGTGAAAATCAATTGCCTCAATTAACAAATTTCTACCAACCCAAATATTTACAAAATGGAAGGCTTCGAGTCTTCAATTTCTGCTACATTATACCTTTGTTTCCCCTACAGCTGTTCCCTTTGCATCCTTCATTAACATCTCATTTTTGCTAAAGCCACAAGGCCAGCTATGTCTCCGCAATGACATGAGCCTTTCCTGCCTTCAAAAGCTGACAATTTGGATATTATTTTCCTAAGAATTTCAATAGAGTGGAGTTTCGCTTTTTTATCGTTTATTCAAATATGTTTAAACTTGGGGTAGTATAAGAATTAATCTAGGCCGGGTGCAGTGGCTCAAGCCTGTAATCCTAGTGCTTTGGGAGGCCGAGGCAGGTAGATCACTTGAGGTCAGGAGTTCAAGAGCAGCCTGACCAACATGGTGAAACCCCATCTCTACTAAAAATACAAAATCTGCCACCTAAAAATTAACATGGTGGTGCGTGCCTGTAATCTAGCTACTACAGATGCTGAGGCAGGAGAATCACTTGAACCCAGGAGGCGAGGTTGCAGTGAGCTGAGATTGCACCACTGAACTCCAGCCTGGATGACAGAACAAGACTCTGACTCAAAAAGAAAAGAAAATTAGTCTAATTTTTTTAACTGAATTTAATATAGACAGAGAAATATAGATATATAGAGATCTCCATCTAAAAAGTAAAGTACTATCTAACACGGCATACCCTTTAAGAGTTTTAAGCAACTTACTCATTTATCCATGTAATCCCATCAATATCTTTGTGATGTGGGTACCGTTTTTAAACTTAGGTATCTATTAGATAAGAAAATTAAAGTACAGCAAGGTTAAGCAATTTTTGAAAGGTCACACATCCAATAAATAGTATAATATGAACTTGATCAGTCTAACTATACAGTCTGCTCTCTTAACCACTATGCTAAACTGCCTTTTAAAGCAGACTGTAGGAGAAAAGAGACTCTAATGAAAGAAAGTGTTCATTCCTTTCAGCTGGAGTAGATATAGGACCCTTGGTTCATGAGAAGAAAGCTGTGGTCACACCAATTTGCACTTATTCATTAGATGTCAAGTGCTTTTGTGAGCATTTAGTTAGACTTCCCACATCTTTCTTTTGGGTTGCCTATAAATAAAGCAAATAAAAAAAGCAGGCAAAGTACTTTTTCCCCAAACTCTAGCTAAAACAAGTAAAACTGAGTTAACTTGGATTCATTTGAACTATGAAGTCAAAATCCATTTAACCTGTGCACCTAGAATTTAATTCCAGTTTTCCAGTGTGATTCCCAATCATTTATTTATTCCATAAACATGCATTGAGTGCCCATGATGTGCCAGGAAAATGCTAAGTCCTATGGAAACAGTGGTGAACCAGATATAGTTCCTTTCTCATGGAATATATAGTCTAGTGATTTTGGCCCCATATGTTCCAATTGCTGTACTAGATAATGAAGACAAACATAAAATAGACATTGTTCCTACTGATAAGAAATTGATATCTGTAAGTGAGAGGTAAATATATAAATAAGCACCATTAGGGTTAAAATTGCTGTCAGGTGTATGTATGGTGGGCTGTGTGATTAAAGAAGCTTACAAATAGATTATTGGGACCAAGTGTCCTTTGTTCCCCAACTAGAAAATAATCTGTCATTCAAAATAGCAAACATGTTTAAGAGATACATATAAATGATTATATTTTTCTCTGAACCCATTCAGACATGATGATGGAAGCCACTATAGTTGGAATATTTGTGTACCCCTAACATTCATATGTTGAAATGCTAACCTCCAAGGTGATGGTATTAGCAGGTGGTGCCTTTGAGGAGGTGATTAGGTAATAAGGTTAGTGCCCTCATGAATGGGATTAATGCCCTTATAAAAGGACTTCAGAGAGCTTACTTGCGTGTTCCACTTTGTGAGGACACAGTGAAAAGGCCCTATTTTATGAAGTAGAAAGTGGGTCCTTACTGGATACCAAATCTGCTGGTATCTTGATCTTGGACTTCCCAGACTCCAGAACTTTGAGAAACAAATTTCTGTTGCTTTCAATCTGTGATATTTTGTCATAGCAACCAAACAGACCAAGACAGAAGCTAAAGAACAGGTTACTTCTAATTCTTATCAATACCAAAATGAATTTCATTGTCATTCCAGGAAATTACACTTACTGTCTTGAGGTCACCAACCTCATTTGTTGGAAAGAAACTAGACCAAGACTCTGGAGACTTCTAAAAGAAAGTTAGAACTACTGCTGTTAAAAAAAAAATGGATCAGAGAAGTCAAACCTCTGTTCTGATTCCACCAAACCAGAGAGAAATTTGGGGAAAGAAGCTAATGTGTGAACCAGTTTCCTTCTGGCATTTGTGTAGAGACAAGGAAGAAATTCATCCAAATGATTGCATTTTAACATTGCCAGTGAGTTCACCCACATTTCGATACTTAATATAATTTAAATTTCTCTGCATCAGTGGTTCTCAAACAGGAGTGATCTTTGTCCCCAAGGGGATCTTCAGCAATGTCTGGAGACATTTATGGTTGTCAAAACATTACTGGCATCTAGTGGGTAGAGGCCAGGGAGGCTGCTAGACATCCTACACTGCCAGGGACAGTCCCACAACAAAGAATTTTCTGGTCCAAAATATCAGTAATGCCAAGGTTGAGAAACCCTGCTCTACAGACAACACAAATCTGGAAATAATTTGGATTCCTACCATCTCCAAACGCTCCACATAGACAACTTCTACTGACCACCAAGGACTTCAGCTCAAATGAAATCACGTGACATGTCTTGGACCTCCAGGGAGTGCTGCTAGAAAGTGGTCAGAGAGCAGGAAATGGCTTCTAATTAGTAGTGTCCTCACAGGATACAACTGCAGAAGATAATTTCCTGTCCCCTTATTTGATGGGAAGATTAATCTGTTACTAAATTCCAGATGAGGAAGATTTTCAAAAGTTTCAAATAGCAAGATTGTAGCCATAGAGAAGGCAATTATGTGCAATTTGTACAGTGTTCGACAATCAAAATGTAAATACGATGAGTTGGTTGCAGTAAATGCATACGGTATGTTTACCTTAAAGAACATCAAGCTGAAGAAATTCTAATGGAGTCTGACAGTTGGGAAGAATTATCTTTTCAAATTGCAATTTTTATCTGCGAGATAAAAAGGAAAAAATGAGACAAGATATGTACTCCTGGGAAACTATTATCTCTGTGTGTGTGTGTGTGTGTGTGTGTTTGTGTGTGTGTGTGTGTTTTCCCTGATAAGGAGAAATATAGGTACGGGGCTTTGAAGAGATGGAGATTTGATAACTTCAGTGTTCTAGCAAGATTTATCTGCACAGAGACAATTAATTTTGTTGCATTCACAGTGTTCTATACAACATCTAAAACACGATCAGCTTCTCAATAATATTCTCTTCCTGTCATATAATAATGTATATACCTAGTGTAGTGTCAATTTTGGTCTTCATTTCCTGATTCTGAAAGGCTACTAAGAACTTTGGCAGCAAAAAGAGTTTGCTAATCCCAGGGGGAAACAAAACCTAGCTTCCATTTTTGCTTACATGTAAAGCAGCCAGCTCAGTTTGGCAGAAAGTAGGCATTCAACAAATAGTACTTTCTCTGCATCCTTTCCCTTTTTCTATTTGCCACAAAAGATTTCTCCTCTCTATTGCTAAAACTTACAGAGGCAGGAAAAAAAAAAAGAGACTGGGATATTTTTACACATAATGGGATAGCCCATGATAAATATATTTTTATTCAGATATCAACCTACTGAAAATGTTAGGTGGTTGAAGTTTTGCAATAAGATGGCAAAATAGAAAATTTAGAGTACCAAGAAAGACTGGCCTTTTTTGCTGCCTTCTCTCCAAAACCATAATGCATACCCACCCAGACTTCAAACCAGAACACACAGCAAGATCCAGCCTACTCCTAATATGGTCAAGCCTCCTCCTGCATTTGCCAACTAGATGCCTTTTAGTATCTTTACTGGAGGGCCCACCACAGTGCATGTGCAATAGATGGGCTCTTCATGGCTGGCAGACAGTGCCTGCCTGTCAAAACACCGGGCTGGGAGCACCTGACATAGATTGCATCACAGTCATGTAGCTATTTACCTGATGAAGCTTAGTTCAGCTGCTAACTATGCCGTAAGCCTCTAGCACACACCACGGCTGCAGTGAAATGTGATGCTTGAGAGCTGTTCAAACCAACCAGCAGCCAAAGTCTACTCTAGGTAGCACCTAAGTTTCATTTCATTTCAGCAATGTAACTAACAGTAGTTATCATTCTTAGGCAACTTTTTCTGGGTGAAACAGCTATTGGAAGATTTTGCTTTACTTTTGAATATTGGAAAAGATCACAGAACTGGGGTAATGTTAAACATGAAGTACACAGTGTTGATAACTACAGGAAATATAAAAGCTTATTATTTTTGTTTGGTTTTGTTTTGTTTTTTTGAGATGGAATCTTACTCTGTCACCCAGGCTGGAGTGCAGTGGTGCAATCTCAGCTCACTGCAACCTCCACCTTGTAGGTTCAAGCAATTCTCCTGTCTCCACTTCCTGAGTAGCTGGGATTATGGGCACATGCCACCACGCCCAGTTAATTTTTGTATTTTCAGTAGAGACCAGGTTTCACCATGTTGGTCAGGCTGGTCTCAAACTCCTGATCTCGTGATCCACCCACGTTGTCCTCTCAAGAAAGCTTATTATTTTAAAAAGCTTTTGGAGGAATAAACCCTATAAATGATCACACTCTACGCCTTCTCATTATGGATTAGGTTAATAAGGCCTAGAGTGCTACAGTAACCTAGCACAATTCCCTGATTTGAAACCCCTTGCGTTTGCCAACATGACATCTCCTCTCATAAGAATTAATCAACATTTATAAACAGAAAATCAAGATTTATCCATAGAATTTATTATATTGATACAACTGCTGTGGAGTACAATTTGGCGAAATCTATCAATTACAAATATAAATACTGTTTATCACAGCAACTTAATTTTTGGTCATGTATCTTATGGCAACACTTGCTCACATACAAAATGACATTTGTATAGGGTTATTTGTTTGCAGAATTGGAAACAGCCCAGGTGCCCATAAATAGGGAAGTGATGGATTAAACTATAGTATATTACACAATGTAACTGAATACTATGCAGCTGTATAAGAGGAAAGACCACTTTCTGTGTTGGTATGAAAAGATCTCCAAACATCCAGAATATATTGTTAGGAGAAAAAAGCAAGGTATTAATGAAATATCTCTTGTATGCTACCTTTGTGTAAAAAAGGGGCTCATAAGAATAGATATTCATATTTGCTTTTATATATTAGAAGTATATAGAAGAATTTAAGCAAGTGATTATCTAGAGGAAGCAGTGGGGACAAGAACTGTTCTGTGAGCAAACCTTCTCCATGCATAATTGATTATAACACTTTTTCTGCTTAGACCACATAAGTGTATTACTCACTTGGAAATAATACAACATTTTGAAGAATTAAAGATATAAAAATAAACTCCATGAAGAAAATAGACTTACCATTTGCTTTTGAAAAGTCCTCTGCTACCCATAAAAATGATTCATACTGATGTCCAGAGACTGCTTAAATGCATCCTATTCTCAGATTGTATTTATGATTTAAAAAGAAACTTCTGCCTTAATCTCTGCTTCACAATTGCTCAGCCATGTGCACGCACACATGCATATGATCCTTCCTAATCATATGATTTCAGCCATGTTGATAAGTTGGTTCTGGGTTTGTCAGATGGCTTACCCACTCCATCTCCTTACAAGCTTAGCTCTCATAGGCAGCCA
The DNA here is from genome assembly GCF_007565055.1 of Rhinopithecus roxellana. Taxonomy (NCBI): domain Eukaryota; kingdom Metazoa; phylum Chordata; class Mammalia; order Primates; family Cercopithecidae; genus Rhinopithecus; species Rhinopithecus roxellana. The sequence continues at coordinate 53,121,278 of NC_044552.1, forward strand.
TGGAAAATAATGGGAAAATCATTTGGAAAACATGGAACTTCTAGAGAGTCAGATTATAAGCAAATACTGGTTTTGGGTCTGTACTTTATAAACTTTCTATTTTCCTCTCTTTTGCTCTCTCTCTCTTTTTTTTTTTTTTTTTTTTTTTTTTTTTTTTTTTTTTTTTTTGCTTTACTTTAATATACATGAAAGCTATTAGGCATAAAATATAGCTAGGTTTGCAATCCAGGGTGTGACTTTGGCATTGAGTATAAACCTGATCCTCTCTATGGTTTGAGAACAGTTTCCTAGTCTATAAAATGGGAATAATAACAGAGTCTCCTTCACAGGACGCTATGAGGACTAAATGAGATAATGCAGGCTAAAGTTAGTGCAGTACTTCACACATCATAAGCACTGGATCGATGTTAAATTGACCAGCTCTCTCCTCCTTTTCATTTCTTCTCCCATGAATGCTTAGTTAAGAAGAAGATACCAGAATTAGGACCTACTAAAATATATTGCTGTTTTTTCTATTTCTAAACAATCATTGTATGTAAACTCCCATGTGTCCTGTGATCTACCTGATGCCTTTCAAATCAGATCACATTGGTTCCCAGTCTTTCACTGTCCACCACTGTTAGGTATATTCATCCTTTCTCCCCCTTAAACCTCCGGACTTCTAGCATATCCCCATTAAATCCACTCAGGATCAAACACAAAATGCAGCTTGGGGTTACCTAAGAGTCCTAATTTAAAAAAAAAAACAAAAACAAAACACAGAAAGAGTACATGTGTTAAAGGCTTCCATAGAGCTAGGGATGAATAGTTAAGGCCAGAGGCGCCAAAACTCTACCACTGTAGCTCATGATCATCTATTGAAAGGAAGGCTAAAAGTGAGTTTTACCATGTCTGCATGGAGGAGGCAGAATCATAAAATCTTTTATGTTTCCTACACCACCTCAAGTAAATTTTGAACCCTCGCCTTAGCGTCTAAGGCAAATCATTTTCGGGTCTGCCTCACTCCTTTTCCCACATTCCTATCGTCTGTCCCAGCTCTTCTGAATGTCCTGGGATCTCTCAGAGATACTCTAGCTCTCAAGAAGCAGATAAGGTAGGCCGGGCGCGGTGGCTCAAGCCTGTAATCCCGGCACTTTGGGAGGCCGAGACGGACGGATCACGAGGTCAGGAAATCGAGACCATCCTGGCTAACATGGTGAAACCCCGTCTCTACTAAAAAAAATACAAAAAACTAGCCGTGCACGGTGGCGGGCGCCTGTAGTCCCAGCTACTCGGGAGGCTGAGGCAGGAGAATGTAGTAAACCCAGGAGGCAGAGCTTGCAGTGAGCTGAGATCCCGCCACTGCACTCCAGCCCGGGCGACAGAGCCAGACTCCGTCTCAAAAATAAAATAAAATAAAATAAAATAAAATAAAATAAAATAAAACGTCCAGTAAGTGCTCGAACCAGAATAAGAAATATCTTGAGGACATTTTCTGTTGTCAGACAAAAAGTGGCACTAAGTTTCTCCAAAGCTAAAACAATTCAGTCAGACACATACCCAAAGTAACTGCACCTACCATCTTAATTGATTTACTTCAATCAATCAAATTATCTCCGTTGTGGTTATGACAATTAAGCCTTAAACACCCTTCTCAATCAGTCATAGAAACTGGGACTTCGTATTCCCCTTGGGGGTTAAACTTTTAAAACCTGATTGTTTGCTTTAAACCACACCAGAATAAGAGACTGGTGATAAATTGTATCTCATTTCTGGTTTAGCACCAACTACATGCCTAACCAGGTAAATTGCTTAGCACCAGTCTTCCTAACTTAAAAAAAAAAAAAAAAAAAAAAAAAAAGTTGTTAAAACATTAAGGACAGAGTAATTATGACAATTAAGATAATAGCAATGAACCTGATTCCCCCTTTGCTTTGAGGAAGAGCTATATATTAGTCCCTACTTTCCCTCCCCTAGAGGCAATGGGTAACTTGTAAACTTGGCCACACCAGCTTCAGTTATCAGACCTCGATTTCTGCTTTAAGAATAGACAAAAATCAGGTCCAATAATAAGTACAAGTGATATGGAAGAAATCAGTGTTTGCTAATGCTTTCAGATCTTGATTGAAAACTGCCTGGGGGAGAACATTTTTTAATAATTATGTTTGCATTCTGTTCACATAAATACACTCAATTTTCAGTGTGGTCGAGGTGCGGCTTGCCCTAGAGTTTTTCTATTAAGTTCTACCTTGAGAAAATCTTGTGGAAACTTGTGTAAGATGTTGTTATTATTACTTTTTTTTTTTTTTTTTTTTTTTGCAAAGTAGGTTGTGAGAGATTTCTTTTTCCTAGAAGATAAAAATTTGCAACTGAACAGTAGTTGACAGCATCCTGTTCAGGCTAAATTCCTTGTCTCCAGACAAGGTAGATTTAGGCAACTGCAATTGACATCCCTGAAAACAGGAATAGACTAAATAACGGAAGCACAGATAGATGTGGGGAAGGACTGTTATAATAAATTCAGCCAACTGTTCAATTAATAATTCTTTTAAAGAACCAAGTCTTACTAAATGCCCATGAAGCTTTCATTTCAAATCATTTGTTTAATTTCATGTGTAAATTATGGAAATGCACCAATTTTCCAACTATTGAAACAGATTTTGGAGCTATGTTTTTTGAAGTGACTGTAGTTCAGAAACATCTCTTTTCAATTAGCTCTGAAACCTCTTTCAACAGCCTCTCATAAATAGGCCAACATCAATGGCATGCTCAGATCCAGTGTGGGTCTCTAATGGAAATGCACAATGGGCCTCGCGCCATGCCTGCAGGGGCAAACATCTTCCATTTCAGACAGATCCAATGAGAAGCGGTGCCAGCTATTCTGGGTCTCCCACTTTTTGGTCTCAGGTTTAGCTCATCGCTAATCAATGCTTGTGTTGTTTAATTACATTGTACAGTCAGTAATGATTTGTCATTCGTTGAACCTGGGCGGTCTTCTGAGCCATCACCAACGTAAACTGCAAAGGCAAGGCAACCTTAACTGCCAGGACTCCACATTGGAAAACAGAAACATCTTGCAGATGAAAGGAAATGCTGAGTTTGGGGAGAAAAAGAAAAGGAAGATAATGTTCTTATATTTAGATTGTACCAAATACTACAGGCCTGTCCTTTCCCTATCAGAATTCTGGACCGAAAACGTCTGTCCACCAAAGGGTTTACACACCTCTTATCTATTCAATAGCACTTACTGACCTGGATGATACTGGAAACTCAGAGATATTGATTGATATATTGACTTAGAACAAGTTTTAGCTTATGTACATATATATATAATACACACACACACACACACACAGATAGAGAAAGAGAGAGATATCTCCCTCTAGTACATCGAAATTCTGAAACTGATTTCATGTTCCAATCACTAGGAATGTGATGTTGCATGGCACTAGAGAATGAAAATCTTTTTTAAAATAAAGGATTGATTATCTTATAATAGTCAAATGTTTATGGTCATATAAATATATTTATTACTGGCATAGTATAGTCAACAATCAGTAAGAAGAAATATTTAACCAATCAGAATGGACACAGACTAGTGTGCAATTATATCTTCAACAACCATAAAGTGTTAAGTTTAAGAAATTAAGTTTATGTAAATTAACAAAAGCTTAAATTCCAACACATTCATAGCCAAAATGGTATGTTTTGTCTGCATAGGTAGACAAACAGACTTCTGTCAAAATGTACTGCAACATGGATGGTGGAGTACAGCTAGAAAAGTAAGTAACTGGAAAATTAAAGTGCTGTGTTCAATTTCGATGCTGTACCGCAAGTAGATTTAATCCCAGTGCTCCTGTTGTTAGCAATAAGAAGATATTCTAGTTATATATTGATAAAACTGGCAAAAAAAAAAAAAAAAGCAGATATTGGTATGTTTTTCCTAAAGTAAACAGTAAGTATAGGGATGACTTGTTTTATAAGAATAAATTAATTCATAATTATGCCATTTGCAAAATCAAGTATGCTCTTAGAATCTCTTTGAATGGGAAAAATCTGTGTTGCCTTTAAAATAAATTCCTTAAATTGAACATTACAGGCATTTTTTTATTAAAAGTAGGAAGAAAGACAAAATAATCTACTAGTTCCATTCATCTGAAAGTTCCATCCAGTAGAATAAGTAAAAGAAAGAAATATACAATTCAGAAAGGAGATATCAATGCATCATTATTTGAATATAATTGTCTATGAAAGACAACTTAAAATCTAATAAAAGGTCATATTATGTGTTAGAATGTAAATATTAATTGCTCCCCTACATATAAGAAATTAACTTTTTAGAAAATGTAATTGAAAATGTACAGCATACAGCAAAAATTCACAATGCCAAAAAATATGCAAGTATCTAGAAATAAACTTAATAAAATATATGCAAGTTTCAAATGAAGAAAACTGAACAATTTAAAAAGTTAAAATTCATGAAGAGATGTATCATGATTAGGTAAAGAAAGACAACGTTGTAAAGATATCAATTCTTCCTTAATTTAGCTTGTAAACTTAGTTCTGTTTCAAATCAGAATGTGGTTTTTATAATAAAGAAAACAAATCTAAAACTCATTCAAAAGAAAGACTTGAGGAAACATATAAAGAATTTTAATGAAGAAGAATAAAGGGGTCATTATATAATTTAATATTTAAATATATAATATTAAATTATTACAATATTTTAAATATTTTGGGAGTAGCATAAGAATTAAATAACAGAAAAATTGAGCCTTAGAAAGCTAAGAAACAGACCATCCCATGAACATCAACTTAGTTATGTTAAAGTATTTCAACTCAAATTCAATGAAAAGAGTCCTTCCAATAAATTATACAAAATTTATTAACTATTTGTAGGGAAAGTTAGATCTCTATCACAAACCATATACCAAAATAAATACCAAACTGTCTAAAGAGTTAATTGTAAAAACTGAAATCATAAAAGAATTAGGTAAAATAAAGGATAAATCCAAAAGAACAATTAATAATTCCACACAACAACATTGATGCATCCATCTTAGTTGCATGTTGCTAAGTGAAAGAAGACAGTCCGAGAAGCCTACATATTGTATTATTCCACTTACGTGACATTCTGGAAAAGGTAAAACTATAGAGATGGCAAAGCCTGTGGCTGCCAGGGGTTTGGAGATGAGGGAGGTTAAAAAGGTGAAGCACTGGGGATTTTTGATGGCTATAAAATTATTCCGTGTGCATTCCTGGGGAACCTGGTGCTAAACCATTCTTGGACAGCCTGCTTCTGGGTCAGGGTTTTATTCATAGCAGAGTGGCTCTCTCACTGTGATTATTGAGTCAGCCCTTGACATAAGGGTGTGTAAGATATAATAAAGAGAAAACACCAACAATAATAATTTTAACAATCAAAAAATAAAATAAATAAAATTATTTTATATGGCACTACAGTGGTGCATACATGACACTGCATTTGTCAAAATCCATATAGCACCTCAAAAATACCAACCAGGAGGAGATGGGATGCCAGAATAAGATGAAACTGTGAGAAAACAATCTAGCTGTGTTACAAATGTTTGATATAACTTGTGTAAAATACAACAATGTAGGGGCAAGGAAAAAGACATACTGACCTAAGTAACTCTGAAAATGACTGGAACCATTAAACTAAAAACAAATAAAACTGTATATAGCACCTGAACTCTACCTGCCAAGTTGTTTTCTATGGGGTCTTGGGTGACCAACTCTGAAACCAGTACACATGTAGGCTGAGATTGGAAAAATAAGTAAAAGGATGGTAGTTTCTGGAGCCAGGATTGTTACTAGAGGAGTGAGAATTTACAGATAAGTAAAAGACTAAGGCTCGAATCACGAATGTGGTTGTAGACTACAGTGAGAGACATGAGTAGGACCTCATGTTTAGCTTAATAAAGATGTTAATGGATACATATAATCATTGATGTTACAATCAACATATATAATCATTGATATGGATATATACACAGATTATACATATACTTTCTTGCTGTGTCAGCTGAGAGGATCTAGAAACAAGGATTCTCCAGTAGCAGTGTGCAAACCCAGCACTCAAATTTTCTTTTGTAATAACATCCTACAATAAAAGGAGCTAAGGCTCCTTGGAGAAATTACTGAGTGTAGAGTTGGGAAAGGAACATACAAGAATAGCCTGGAGCTCTTTGTAGTGTCGGGAAGTAAGGAGGTGCTCCAAAACCAAGTGACTGGGGAATGTCAACCCTTTGACAAAAGCCAACTGAAAAGAGCTCCCACCTGGGTAATAGGGCAAAACCCTGTCTCTACTAAAACTACAACAATTATCCAGGCATGGTGGCATGTGCCTGTAGTCCCAGCTACTCAGGAGGCTGAGGCACAAGAATCACTTGGACCCGTGAGGTGGAGATTGCAGATCTGAGATCATGATACTGCACTCCAGCCTGGGTGAGAAAGCGAGACAGTTTCTCAAAAAATAAATAAATAAATAAATAAAAGTAAAAAAAAGAAAAAAGAAAGCTCCCAATGGCCAAAACTGGAACAATTTGAGCAACGAAACTGATAACATTGTATTGGATTATAACTTGAAGCATGAAGAAAACACCATGAGTTTATACACATATAAACAAATCATTGAAAAAGTAAATAGGAGAAAAGAGACAAATCTCCTGTAAGGAATACCAGGCAACTTGTGTAGATACTCCACTGTCAAGGAGTTTCAAGCATTAATTCCCTACAATTTAAATTTGAGCCATGCATATGAGAAAGTAGGGGAGAGGATGAGTAACTTTAGAGTGGAAACCTGATGAACACTATCTTTCTCAGATGATCAAGGTTAATATAAACGTGGCTTATCATTGATGGTGTGTATTTTTGATATGATATAATGATGCCGAACTTTACTTCTATGTTCTGTCTCCCAAAAATCCATAATCCCAATCCACTAATGAGAACAATATTAGACAAATCCTACCTGAGAGACTTTCTACAAATATTTAGCCAGTACACCTCAAAATGCAAAGGTTATCAAGAACGAGAATGGTCTGAAAAACTGTCACACCCACAGAAGCCGGCAGAGACATGATGGTCAAATGCAATATGGTATCCTGGATGAGATCTCAGAACAGAAGAAGGACATTAGGTAAAAACAAAGGAAATCTGAACAAAATATGACCTTCAATTGATAATAATGTATCAATAGTGGTATATTAGTTGTGCCAATGCATTGTACCATTGTTTATAATGAGTAAAACTGAGTGCAGAGTATATGAGAAATCTCTGTACTACCTTTGCAACTTTTCTGTAAAACTATTCTAAAATAAAAAGTTAATTTTTAAAAAACGTAAGAATATTTTTTTGATCTCTGTGTTGAGAAGGCCTTTCTAAGCATAATGCCAAAAGGTGAAATCTCTATAAACTAAAAGATTAACAGATTTGACCTCATAAAAATTAATGATTCCTGAATGGTATTGCCTAGGTTTTATTCTAGGGTTTTATGGTTTTATGTCTTACATTTAAATCTTTAATCCATCTGGAAGTAATTTTTGTATAAGGTGTAAGGAAGGGGTCTAGATTTAGTTTTCTGCATATGACTAGCCAGTTTTCCCAATACCATTTAGTGAATAGGGAATCCTTTCCCCATTGCTCATTTTTGTCAGGTTTGTCAAAGATCAGATGGTTGAAGATGTGTGATGTGATTTCTGAGGTCTCTGTTCTGTTCCATTGGTCTGTATATCTGTTTTGTACCAGTACCATGCTCTTTCGATTACTGTAGCCTTCTTGTATACTTTGAAGTCAGGTAGCATAATGCCTCCAGGTTTGTTCCTTTTGCTTAGGATTGTCTTGGCTATGCGGGCTCTTTTTTGGTTCCATATAAAATTTAAAGTAGTTTTTTTTTTTTTTTTTTTTTTTAATTCTGTGAAGAATGTCAGTGATACCTTGATGGGGATAGCACTGAATCTATAAATTACTTTGGGTAATATGGCCATTTTCACGATATTGATTCTTCTTATTCATGAGCATGGAATGTTTTTCCATTTGTTTGTGTCCTCCCTTATTTCCTTGAGCAGTGGTTTGTACTCTTTGAAAAGGTCCTTCATATCCCTTGTAAGTTGTATTCCTAGGTATTTTATTGTCTTTGTAGCAATTGTGAATTGGAGTTCACTCATGATTTGGCTCTCTGTTTGTCTATTATTGGTGTATAGGAATACTTGTGAGTTTTGCACTTTGATTTTGTATCCTGAGACTTTGCTGAAGTTGCTTGTCAGCTTAAGGAGATTTGGGGCTGACATGATGAAGCTTTCTAAATATACAGTCATGTCATCTGCAAACAGGGACAATTTGACTTCCTCTCTTCCTAATCGAATACTCTTTATTTCTTTCTCTTGCCTGATTGTCCTGGCCAGAACTTCCAGTACTATGTTGAATAGAAGTGGTGAGAGCGGGCATCCCTGTCTTGTGCCAGTTTTCAAAGGGAATGCTTCTAGTTTTTGCCCATTCAGGATATTGACTGTGGGTTTGTCATAAATAGTTACTATTTTTAGATATGTTCCATTAATACCTAGTTTATTGAGAGTTTTTATGGGCAAAGACTTTACGACTAAAACACCAAAAGCAATGGCAACAAAACCCAAAATTGACAAATGGGATCTAATTAAACTAAAGAGCTTCTGCACAGCAAAAGAAACTACCATCAGAGTGAACAGGCAACCTACAGAATGGGAGAAAACTTTTGCAATCTATCCATCTGACAAAGGGCTAATATCCAGAATCTAAAAGGAACTTAAACAAATTTACAATTAAAAAAAAAAAAAAAAAACCCTATCGAAAAGTGGGCAAAGGATACGAACAGACTCTTCTCAAAAGAAGACATTTATATGGCCAATAAACATATGAAAAAATGCTCATCATCACTGGTCATCAGAGAAATGCAAATCAAAACCACAATGAGATACCAGCTCATGCCAGTTAGAATGGTGATCATTAAAAAGTCAGGAAACAACACATGCTGGAGAGGATGTGGAGAAATAGGAATGCTTTTACACTGTTAGTGGGAGTGTAAATTAGTTCAACCATTTTGGGAGACAGTGTGGTGACTCCTCAAGTATTTAGAATCAGAAATGCCATTTGACCCAGCAATCCCATTACTGGGTATATACCCAAAGGATTATAAATCATTCTACTATAAAGACACATGCACACGTATGTTTATTGCATACTATTCACAATAACAAAGACTTGGAACTTACCCAAATGCCCATCAATGATAGACTGGGTAAAGAAAATGTGGCACATATATCCCATGGACTACTATGCAGCCATAAAAAAGGATGAGTTCACATCCTTTGCAAGGATGACATGGATGAAGCTGGAAACCATCATTCTCAGCAAACTAACACAGGAATAGAAGACGAAACACGGCATGTTCTCACTCACAAGTGGGAGCTGAACAATGAGAACACATGAACACAGGGAGAGGAAGATCACACACCGGGTCCTGTTGAGGGTTGGGCAGGAGTAGGGGAGGAAGAGCATTAGGAGAAATGTCTAATGTAGATGACAGGTTGATGGGTGCAACAAACCACCATGGCACATCTATACCTATATAACAAACCTGCACTTTCTGCACATGTATTCCAGAACTTAAAGTATAATTTTAAAAGGTAAGGTGTGGTGGCAGGCACCAGTAGTCCCAGCTACTTGGGAGGCTGAGGCAGGAGAATGGTGTGAACCCGGGAGGCGGAGCTTGCAGTGAGCCCAGATCGCTCCACTGCACTCCAGCCTGGTCGACAGTGAGACTCCTTCTCAAAAAAAAAAAAAAAAAGAAAAGAAAAGAAAGCAATGACTTACAATGTAAAGGCGTATTAATTGAGCAGAAATTTTTTGCAACATATACTTTAGCAAAAAAAGATAAATTTAACCTGTAAATAATACTTTTTATAAACTAATAGTATCAAATTTTAAAACCAACCTCATGAACTAGCATTTCTCAAAAGAAACGCAAAAATTCGGCCGGGTGCGGTGGCTCAAGCCTGTAATCCCAGCACTTTGGGAGGCCGAGACGGGCGGATCACGAGGTCAGGAGATCGAGACCATCCTGGCTAACACGGTGAAACCCCGTCTCTACTAAAAAAATACAAAAAACTAGCCGGGCGACAGGGCTGGCGCCTGTAGTCCCAGCTGCTAGGGAGGCTGAGGCAGGAGAATGGCGTGAACCCGGGAGGCGGAGCTTGCAGCGAGCTGAGATCCGGCCACTGCACTCCAGCCTGTGCGGCAGAGTGAGGCTCCGTCTCAAAAAAAAAAAAAAAAAAAAAAAGAAATGCATAAGTTCAATAAATATAGGAAAAGTGTTCAACCTTGCTGAGTAAAGATATGAAAATACAATCAAATAAGCTAGTACTGAGCAAAATTATTTTAAATTATAATGTCCCTTATAGCGTGAAAAGAAACAGGAACAGTGAAAGGATACAATTCTAGGTGAAAGTGAAATTTTACTGTGTTTCCAGAAACAAAGTTTGTCCAAACATATGCACAGAAATACACACACACACACACACGCATACACATAAAGGCATTAATGTAGAAAGTTCACTTCTAAGGATTCATCATAAGGAGGCAATGGACATACAAAAAAAAAATGCATCAGTAAAGATCTCCAATAGTAGGAATTTAGTAAAAATCAATTACAATAATATATGAAACATAAAACCTGGCAACTAATGAAAATCACTTATTGATGATTCTTTAAAGTAATGTGGTAATGTTTATAATGTGTGAGAAATGAAAACAGTTAACTTTTATTTTTTAAAATATACACACATAAGCAAAAGACTGAAAACACACACACAAAATAATAGTTTCCCTGTGAGAGGTAGGATTGGACATAGAAGAGGATAGAAAAACTTCTATTTTTTGTAATTTAAACATATAATATTTGCGTTTTTACAACATCCATGTGTTACTTTATAAGTTAAAAACTAATAAAGATGTCATTTTTACAGTATGTTTCCAAAAAATTACTGGCTAAAAATTTCAGTTTATATTTTAGTTATATAGATATGCAAAAAACTGGGAAAATATATACCAAAATGTTAATAATATCTGCTACTGGTCATAAGATTACTGGGTGTTTTTGTTTGTTTGTTTTGTGCTTTTCTGAATTTTCTCTTTTTTTTTAATTCAAGGTTTATTCTTTTTTATTTTCCTTCCAGCTTTTAACTGAGGTTCAGGGAGTACATGTGCAGACTTGTTACGTGAGTAAATTGTGTGTCACTAGGGTTTGATGTACAAATGATTTTGTCATCCAGGTAGTGAGCACAGCACCCAATAGGAAGCTTAATTCTCACCCTCCTCCCATCCTTCACCCTCACGTAGGCCTCAGTGTCCATTCTTCCCCTCTTTGTGTCCAAGTGTACTCAGTGTTTAGCTACCACTTATAAGTGAGAACATGTGGTATTTGGTTTTCTGTTCCTGTGCTAATTTGCTTTGGATAATGGCCTTCAGCTGCATTCATGTTGCTGCAAAGGACATGATTTAATTCTTTTTTTATAGCTTCATAGTATTCCACAGTGTATATGTACCACATTTTCTTTATCCAATCCATTGTTGATGGGCACCTAGGTTGATTCCATGTCCTTGCAATTGTGAAAAGTGATGTGCGATGAACATGTGTGTAGATGGTTCTTTATGCTGAAATTATTTATATTCCCTTATATGTCCAGTAACGGGATGCTGGGTCGAATGCTTTAAATTCTGTCTTAAGTTCTTTGAGAAATCTCCAAATTGCTCTCCACAGTAGCTGAACAAATTTACATTCCTACGAGCTGTGTATAAGCATTCCCTTTTCTCCACAATGAATTTTCTAATTTAACAAAAATACTGCAATAAAAATAGTCAAGTAATTTGTAAGAAAAAAACCAGAAAATATAAGATAATTTAAAAAGATTTTTTAAAATTCAGAAACAATGCATACACATAGTTATGTTTTTAACTTTTATTCTAACTTTTTTTTAGATATTGAGAGAACTCCAGAAAAGTGCATTTATAAATAGTTATTCATCTAGTTCCCAATGTCTTTCTTTTAGTTACTAAATATTAATTTTTTGAATGCTTACTTACTTTGTAACACAAACTAAGATGACTATTTTTCCATAACTCACCATCTTTCAAAAAAACTGTAGGATATAATCAAGTTGCCTTCTTTAGAAAAGAAATTAGACATATTGTCAAGATATTGTGTACCTGGATTTGAATTGCTACAATTATAAAACTTACGGAAATTCAAAGACAATTAAATATGACATTTGGGCCAAATGGCCATCAGGCTAAAATAGCTGGGGGAAGTAGGTATGAGCAGAAAGGCACTTGCTGATACAGACACCTCTGTAGGTTACAACCCTAATATATCCTGACACAAAAGTATGAAATTTTTAAAGCATATCCAAATTTATAGTGTAAAGGGGTTTCTGAGGACAGTGGATTCTCCTAAATTAGAAAACCCAGAAGTATATGAGGATCCTTAACTAAGTTAAATAATACCTAAAGAGTGTCTAATGTGATTGTTTTCAAAGGAAAATGCCGATATGTTCATAAAACAGGTATCAGTGAAAGTGATTTGGAATTAACTGCTGTACCCAAGCTTAACTCAAAGAAATTTTCTAATTAAATGTCACCTATTCCTTTAATCAAATCAAAATTCAGGTCCTGTAGGTCAGCTGAGATCAAAACCTAAGGTTGTGTCTAATCAGGATATCAGTATTAGCTAAAATTATGCCTCTGAATGATGGCAGCTAATAGGTGCACATGGCAGTTTCCTCCCAAAGGATATTTTAAAATATGTTCTGCCATTGTTGGCTTTTATTGAGCTTCTTGCTCTCTGCATCTTTCAAAGAAAGTTATAAAATGAACTGATTTCCACACACAATTTGGTTTCCTTATCATCACATTCTCCCATTAGGGCCTTGGAGGCATGGCTTCAGGAGCTCTGGACTTCAGTCCTTACTCGAGAATGAATTAGTTATACAAGCTTGAGCACACCTGGACATCAATTTCCTTATCTGCAACATGAAAGATGCAAACTGAACAATCTCTAAAATTCCATCCAGTTTTATAATTTTAAATCTCTTAAGTCACAAAATGAGTTAGTGCTCAGTATATTTAACTGATGGAAATCAGTTTCTTAAATAATCTCATTAAATAAGGTGCATAACTTCCTAGATGTGTAGGAGTATTACTGCTTTAGAAATGTGTATTAGTCCACTATTGTCTTTCAAATGCTGCATAACACACCAAGCCAAAAATCACTGGCTTGCACAATTATTTATCCTCTTGCTCACAGGCCTGCAGTTGTCTGTGACTGCTCTGTCGCAGCCTCCAGAAGGTAGGGTGGTTAGAGTAACTCTGCTCCATGTATCTCACTCAGTGGTCCACATTGGAGGGGTAGCAGATACCTAGAGGCTGTTTTATTAATGAAGAAGTTTGGAAGCTCCAAAAGGGGCCAGTGGAAAAACCAGTGCTTCCTAAGACCTTGGTTCAAACTGGCAGATTATCACTTCCTCCTATGCCCATTGGCCAAAGCCAGTCTTATCACCAACCGTAACATAATGAACCAGGGAAACAGACCCTTCCACTGAGGTAGGGAGTGGACAAGGGAGTAAGTACTTCTGAAAAAAATTCCAATCTATCACATTGACAGACAGCCCAAAGAGCAAAGCTCATGAATGCAATTTTCTTTTTTTATTTTTCTTTTCTGAGATGGGATTTTGCTCTTGTTGCCCAGGCTGGAGTGCAATGGCGTGAATTTGACTCACTGCAAACTCCGCCTCCTGGGTGCAAGCAATTCTCCTGCCTCCACCTCCTGAATAGCTGGAGTTACATGTGCCTGCCATCACGTCTGGCTAATTTTTGTACTTTTAGTAGAGACAGGGTTTCACCATGTTGCCCAGGCTGGTCTCAAACTCCTGACCTCAGGTGATCTACCCACCTCGGCCTCTCAAAGTGCTAGGATTACAGGCATGAGCCACCGTGCCTGGCAAATGGATGCAATTTTCTAAATGACTTAATTCAGTGGATAATTAGCATCATTCACTGAATCAACACATGTTTTGAAGAACTTTCTAAGTGTCAGGCAGTGTTCTAGGAGCTGACAGGGCTTGCTGGCAGAATAAGATATGGAGGGAGAGAGCAAAAAAGATAAAGATGATGACTCCTAGGTTTTAGGCTTGTAGAAGCTGGATGATGGTACCATTTACTGAAACAGGGAAGAGCGGGAGAAGTAGATTTGGGTGGGAAGTCAAGGAATCTGCTTCAGACTTTCACCATGTGCACATTTACATTTTATAAAGTGCTTTCACTCACATTATGTCCTGTTACTTTTCATCTGACAAGGAAAAGCGGTGAATAGCCTGTTTTTGTTTTCCATTGCTACCTTTAAAAAAAAAAGGCACAGATTTGGCAACTCAAACAATACACATTTATTATCTCATAATTGCCTTGGGAAAGGACTTCAGGTAGGAATTGACTGGGTCTTCAGCTCAGGTCTCACAGGCTGAAATCAAGTCGTCAGCCAACTATACTTTCTCACTTGGGGTTCTAGAGGAGTTGTTCTAAGCTCACTGGTTGTTGGCAAAATTCCCTTCTTTGCAAGTGTGGGACTGAGATTTTTATTTTCTTTCTCCCATTGGTCAGGGTTGGTCTCAGCTTTTAGAGGCCCTTTGGCCCCATAGGAAGATCACAACATAAGTGCTTTCTTACTACAGGTCAGCAGGAACCTCTCTGACTTATTCTGACACCAGCTGAAGAAAACTTTCTGCTTTTAATGGACTGGTAATTAGATTAGGATCACCCAGATATTTTGAGATCAACTGAGTTGGGACTTTAATTCCATCTGCAAAATCCTTTCCCATAAGTACCTAGATTAGTGTTTGACTGAATAAGTAAGGGCTAGGCTAGGAATGTGAGGAAGGGACCATCTGTGAAATTCCACCTACCTCATAAGCCCACTTTGCAGATGACACAACTGAACCTTGTTTGAATTGGTTACCACCAGAAAGCACATCTAGTGGTGAGGCTTATACCTGACCTTTGTCTTATGATTCAGTCTAGAGCTCCTTCCACCATGCCATGCCTCCTCTCTTTCTCCAGGAACACTTCCTACAATACAGTGACCACTTTCTCACTTCCTTCTTATGAGTCCTGAATTGTAAACAATACAGCACCCTAAAAAATTATAATTGCATTATTATTTACATATTCATGTGTCAATTCTCACATAGCACTTAATAAGTACTGTAGGAATTAACCAAAGCAGGGAGTTTCTAGTTGCACATTTAGAGAATCATGGCCATGCACATTTGATGTTAGCATTTCCTATGAAACATTTTCACAGTCATAAAAGTGACCAGCATGCTATTAGACCAACATGCTAAAGCAGTGCTAATACTAATAACAATATCTTTTTTTTTTTTTTTTTTTTTTTGTGACGGAGTCTTACTCTGTCACCCAGGCTGGAGTGCATTGGTGCAATCTCAGCTCACTGCAATCTCTGCCTCCTGGGTGCAAGTGATTCTCCTGCCTCAGCCTCCCGAGTCGCTGGGATTACAGGTGCCTGCTACCACGCATGGTTCTTTTTTTGTATTTTAGTAAAGACAGGGTTTCACCATATTGGCCAGACTGGTTTTGAACTCCTGACCTCAAGTGATCCTCCCACCTCAGCCTCCCAATGTGCTAGGATTACAGACGTGAGCCACAGTGCCCAGCCCAATATCATTTTTAAAACCACCATTGTCAAGTATTTATCAGAAACAATAAGTTAAACGAAATTAATCTGGCAATATAGGGCCTTTTAAAGTTTGTAATATGCTAATATGTATTATAGAGCAACAAGAGGGAGATATAATATATGAAACTTGATGTAAAGCCTTTTTTCTATCAAGCGTTTCAAAGTGCCACAAGACACCTACTTTAGTTTTATGTAAGACCAAGTCCCCTTCACTGATTGCAGTCAAGGAGTATCCCTTATATCTGTAGCTTTCGACACCATGGATAGTGGTAGGATGGATAAGCCCATTCTACCTTAGGAAACTCTGTGTCCTCAAAGTGACCAGTTGAAAGGTGTTGTGGTCAGTCTGTTGGTATTCAGTGACAAGTGTACCTTAAATAATGGAAATAAAAACACATCAAAACTGGAACTTTTTTTTAGGCCTTATGAAATATATTCCAGAAATGAACCTGGAGAAAACAGAAGGTCTAAAATCTGTCCTTAACATGAATAAGGCAATAATATATTGGGGAAAAGAGAGGGGGAAAAAGGCCTCTAGCACAGACATACATTTTTATGTCAGGGGACCTAAGATGGATATCAAAGTGAATATTAAATTTACCTGGGATAACTAATCTAAATGACCTAAAAACCAAATCTGCCATTAATCCCAAACTTGGTGATAAATCTATGGCTGGACATTAAAAAAAAAGATGACATGCATAAATTATACTATGTACATCAGTTTCCGAAGCACATAAAGAAAACTTGGGAATGTATAACATGTGACCTCAGCTGTACGCTAAATTCTGAGCAGTTCTTGCTTTGGATTTTTTAGTTAAGAGAAATATTCATAACATCATTTTTCTTGATCAGCATAGATGAACTGAACATAAAAAAGACATTTTATTCTTTCAATGAGTACTATTTCTTCAAGTATGTTCATCTTTTTCCAGTGATCTTTCAGCTTCTCTTTCTCATCATCAGGAGACATTATGGGTGGCCTATTGCTAAACTTTGCATAGAAGAAACAGAGAAGGTAACAAAAATGCAAAATAAGGTTTTTGTTTAAAGTGGAGAAGGAGGGACAAAGGAAAAATTGTGGGGAAAACCAGTTGAACTCAGAGTTAAATTCAATGCATGCTAGTAAATGTCCATGTGTCTGTAAAATGAGAACCACAAATTCGGTTCCAAAAAAAAAGGGGGGGAATTATGAATTAGTCCTCAAGCAGAGAGATGAAATAAAAATAAGAGCCGATATTCATCCAGTTAAGCATTTGCAAAACAGAGATACAGAGAAAAATGAGTAACTTCCAGAAGTTTTCATGTAGTAGCACAGTCCACAAGTGAGAAACGAGGATGGGTGAAGCTACCGAGGTAAGGGGTCACATTAAACGGAGGATTTTAAGAGCGAGTTGACATAGTCAAACTTTATTTTAGAAGACTGAGTGGGGCGGTTACCCAGGTAAGAGCTGATTAGGACTTGCAGGCTATGGCAGCAGAGCTATAGAAAGTGGAATGAATTCAAAGGATATTAAGGAGTTGGAATTGACAGGACTATAGATAGAGATAGCCTTTGGGTTTTGTGTTTTTAATCTTTGTGATAGAAATTCAGTCTAGCTGGACCATCTACAAAAGATACAAAAGTAAAGTCTAATGTGAACTAATTTATCTGATTACTTTTCTCCAATAAAAGAAGGGAGAAAAAATGTTAGAACAATTGCATTTCTTGGGGTAAAACATTGTGGTTTGGGGACGATTCACAGCTATGGGCAGCTGAGAAGGCAAGCTGAGCAGCCCTACAATAGAGTTGGGTGAAAAGATTCAGGAGGGGATGCAGAAAAAGAGAGAAAGATGAATCCCAAGATGTATTTTACATGGTTCAGAATTTTGCCTAATACTTGCGCAATGGAGATGAGATGACAGTGACATGCATCAGATTTAAGAATTCAGCAGCATACACTTTGACCAAAATTAATTTTATTAATATGGTGATTTGCTTTGAGAAAAATGTATCTGGTTACTGGTTTGTTTGGGTTGTTTTTTGTTTGTTTGTTTGTTTGTTTGTTTGACTCGCTAATTTTGGTTCATTTTTCAGCCCTTTCTTTTTACCATTTTTATATCTTTTTAGGGCTACCTCTCTTCTTTATTTGAATTAACTTTTAATAAATGATTCTATAACCTCAAATTCAAAGAGTAAATAAATTAAATAGAGGTAATTGTGTATAACAATAATGATGATGATGGCTGATATTTATTGAGTATATATTATGTGCCAGAGATTCTTAGAAGAGTTTTTACATTACTAATTTAATATTTACAATAACTCTGTGCTGTAGTTACTATTAATATCACCATTTTATAATAACATATAGAAAAATAAAATAGCTTGTCCTAGGACCAACCCTCTTCACTTTTTAACCCAAATCGTATCTATACTGGAGGAATTTCACCAGAAGAATCAGTGTACTGGTACTGTAAATATTAATGTTGAATGAATGAATGTCACTAACATTTGACCCTCTAGAATAACATCTTACCCTTATTAATAACAAATGATCATGTTAATAATATATTACATTTGCTCTCTTATTCTGCCCTCGCAGGAACCCTGTGAGGTAAACGGGTAGAGGACATTGAAGAACCATAGAAGAGACAAAAACAGAACAAAACAGCCTGCTTACTCCTGTTCTGTATTCTTCTTAATGTGTAAATCATTTTTCCTAAAGGTATAAACTTCTACTTCTGGTGTCTTACTAATTTATTCTAATACCTTAACAGCTACAAGTGGCCCCTATCAACATAACTGTTTATTATTTCCTGTTGATGATATTGAATGTTCAACAAGGTTCTCAAACTTCCAATAGTAATATTAACTTCCTGGACTGTTCACAAAGCCTCAATGAAAAGTCTCCAGGGAAAGTAACCATGAAAATAAACAAAGATCAGACACTTTATTGAAGTCCAAACCAGTAGAGAAGAGCTTAATGATATTATGTCTATTCTATATTTTATGATGGGAAACGATGTTGCCATTATACTTGATGCTATTGCTGCCATGCATGCCTTAAAGTAGAAATTGGTGCATTCTCTAAGGAGGGAAATTTGACAATATGTATTAAAATCACAACACTCATACCAATTGATCCAGCAATGCTACATCTGGGGTTTGTTCATAAAGATATACTCTCACATGGGTGTAAAAATATTTAGTTATGGATCAGCCCTGATTTTAGTAGAAAATGTTGGAAATAACCTGATAATAGATAATTAGTTAGATTAATTATAATACACTAAACAATTTAATACTATACAGTACCCCCCCATCTATATTTGCACTTTTAGTGGTTTCAGTTACCCTTAGTCAACCACAGTCTGAAAATATTACATACAATAAGATATCTTAAGGGCAGGGGTGGGGATGGGGAGAGAGATCACATTGATATAGCTTGTATTACAATGTATTGTTATAATTGTTCTATTTGATTATTGGTTATTGTTGTTAGCCTCTTTCTGTGTCTGACTTATAAGTCAAACTTCATCATATTTATATATATATATTTATATGAAAAGTATTGTGTATACATAGGGTTTGGTGCTATTTGTGGTTTCAAGCATCTACTGAGGGTCTTGGAACATTTTCCTTATGGATAAGGTGGGTAGGGGGGACTACAGTAAAGACAAAATTTTAAAAAGGAATAACGTAATTCTACATATACTACTGATAAAGTAAGACTGCCCCCAAGATATATTAAATAAAAAAGCAACATGCAGGGCAATTTGCACTGTATGCTACCATTCTTGTTAAGAAAGAGAAGAAAGAAGAGAAGATGAAGAAATATTAAGAGGAAAGGAAACAGAAGGAGAAATATATGAAATGCTTCCATATGAATGAAGACTCTGGAAGCATATATAAAGCAATAGTGGGAATTGCCTTTGAGGAAGGGCACTGAGAGGCTAAGAAGCAGGAATGGGAGGGAGACTTATACACCTGTATCTATTTGGATCCTCCAGGGAGACGCTGCCAAAATAAGATTGCAAGTACAAGAGATCTATTGGGGAAAACATTTGTAAGATAAAAGGGAGAGGAAATAGGAGAAGGCAAAGAGAGTCTTCCAACTGCAATGTGGGTTTGACACCTGAGAAAGGAGAGAAGAAAGAAAGAAAGATAGGACAGAAGGAGCCTCAGAGTGCAGTGCAGCTCTGAGGAAGTTCCAGCCAGGCCAATGGAGAACCAAACATCCAGCAAGTGCCCAACAGAGGAGTCCCACATCAGGCAGAAGTGCCCTGGTGTCAAAACCCTCTTCATGTTCAGTGCCAACACATTGCAGCCCCAGCATAAACACTCTGGCAGATCCTGAAGTGTGGCAGCTGGAGGCTGTCAGCTAACAGATACTGCTATACGTTGAATAATTTTACAGGGATGGTGTTGAATAATGCTTAATGACTTAATGAATAATAATGAATTATACATGTAATATTGTTAAGCCAAAGAGAAATTTAAGATGCAATTTAGATACCATAATCCCAGTCTTGTTAAAAAGAAAATGTGACAGGTAGAGCGAGAGAGAGAGATGATAGATAGATTGATCAATCAATCCCATGGTACATATCAACGCATAGTCCCAAAAAGATTGGGAGCATATGCAAAAAATACTAACAATGATATAGCTAAATATGGAGAATAAAAGTTATATTTATCTTTCTCATTGTGCTTTCAAATTTTTTAAAATTTACGTTGAAGATGTAGCACTTTTTTTTTTCAAAGAAACTCCACCAGATAGGAGTTGAACAATGAGAACACATGGACACACATAGAGGTCTGTAGGGGGTGGGGGACTAGGGGAGGGAGAGCATTAGGACAAATACCTAATGCATGTGGGGCTTAAAACCTAGATGACAGGTTGATGGGTGCAGCAAACCACCATGACACATGTATACCTATGTAATAAACCTGCACATTCTGCACATGTATTCCAGAACTTAAAGTATATTTAAAAAAAAAAAAATTTGTCTAAGATCTGAAAGCTGGTAAGTGACCAAGCTGAGAATGCCAACCTCCGACTATCTATGTCTCTCTGTGTAAAAAAAACAAAACAAAACAAAACAAAACAAACTGACTAAATTTCAAAAGTGTTTTTTACACTCTCATTTTTTAGTGATTTATGGAACTCTGAACATATGAGTCAATTGTATTCTAAGGACAAGCTCTGTGTTCACTCCCTTGATAGTTGACAATGATTAGACATGTGAATCAATCAGATGAGACTATGTTGTCCAGAGCTACAGATCCTATTCAAGTTGTTCAGTGTCTATCAGGAGATCTGTTATAACTGATATGCTTCATAATACAAGATCAACATGCAGGTGTTTCCAAAGGAAGGGTGGAAATGACTCTGTGCAAAACAGGATTGCAGACCTGCCTCCCTAAAACCAAATAATAAGAGCCCTCAACACCCTTGTCAATGTCTACAGACATAGTTTTTGTGTAATATTAGCCCCAGTGGAATTTATATTATATCATAAAATAACTGTTTGCATACAAGTCTTATCCTGCTGGTTAGTGTGTAACTTCTTTTAAGGCTGAAGAATTGGCTTTATCCATATGTTAAATCTCTGGAGTTTGCAGTTCTTTGTAATAATACAAATGTTGACACTTACGAGTACTTGAAATTATGAGGCACTGTACTATGCTAGAAACTTACATGTAAAATTTTATTCAATCTTCACAACAACCCAGGAAATATGAACTAGAGTATCCCATTTAAAGATACCAGAGGCCCAGAGAGGTTAATTAATTTGCCCAAGATCAGAGGAGTGGGACGTGGTGAAGCTGGGATTCCAGCCTATATTCTAAGCTATGCTGGTCAAAATTTAGTTGATATTTGCAGTTAAGTACCCTAGTACATATTATAGATCAAGGTCTGGCAGACTATAGCCTGTGGGCCAAATACAATGCACTGCCTATACTTATCTGGCCCATAAGCTGAGAACAGTTTTAACAAGTTTAAATAGTTAAGGGAAAAAAATAATATCTTGTGACACATGAGAATTTTATGTAATTCAAATTTCAGTGTATTTTATGAGAACCCAGCTCACTCAGTCATTTACACATTGTCTGTGACAGTTTTCCCACCGTAGTGGCAGAGTAGTTGCAATGGAGATTGTATGGCATACAAGGCCTGAAACATTTACTGAAGGAAACAAAACAAAAAAATCTTGCGGACTGCTGTTACAGATGAAAGCTTTATCCTTGTATTTCCTTGGAATCAGCCAGAGTGCTTTTTATAAAACAGATTCTACACCTACTAAGTTAGACTTCCCAAAAGTGAGGTCCAATAATCTATGTTTTTAAAAATGCCCCCAGGTAATTCAGATAATCAACCAAATTTGAGAGCCACAGCCAAGAAGCACTTCGGCCTCGGGCAGTTACTCCTTGGGGACCCTTTTACTTCTAAATAAACAAGAGGTAGTTGGGACAGCTAAAACCCCTCCATGCTCCAGAACAAACCACCCACCAATCCCTGACATGACAGAAACTGGGAAAAATGAAAGCATTTAAAAATGAAGAGGATTAAGGAGAGACAGGCTCTTTTCACTGTTTGCACATAGTTCATTAGAAATGACACTTCCGAAGAGCGGGAAATGACTCTGTGGAAGGATCTACTTATCAAATTCAAGAATCACGTTTGCAACCAGCTTGTCTCTTTCTGCAGAAGAGCTGCTTCCGCTTAGGACAGGGCAGCTGACAGACAGCCCTGGCACTCAATTGTCTCCTACCATTAAAAGCACAAGGTTGAGAAGGCACATGAGCCTGCTTCAAGCTGAGCGTCGTGAATAAATATTTCAGTCCTAGGTTCTAATGCGCATTCCTCAGACCTTGCTAACTGGCTTTTACTTCTACTCTCACTCTGAATTTAAACCCACAAAGCTCACCAATTGGAATCCCAATGCCATGTCTCACTTTACAAGAAGGGGAATGTTTAAACACAGAACTCCAAGGATGGAATGAATGAGCTGAGTTAAACATGCCCTCATGGAAGTTGAAACCTTTCTCAAAAAGGAACAGCAGCAGCCCAAAATAAATTATGCTCACATTGCAATTTTGCCTAGGGCCTTTATTGCAGAAATCATCCATGTGCCTTTGAGGATGGGGCTAGTCCAGGAAGCAAGGAGTTAAGAGACTAGAACCCAGTCTCATGGGTAACCCAGTGTAGCTTCAACCCTGTATCTGGGAACTATGCTAAAGATGCTATTTCTATTTCTTCCTTCCCATAGCCATCTTCTGTACAAGATTTGCTGTGACTTGTTTTTTCAACACAGATGATGATTAGTTTTACTAATTGGTTACCTATCTTCTCTTGCCTAGGCCTCACTCAGCCAAAGAACGCAAGAGAGAATTCTGTGTCAGCTACTGTGCCTTGTGCTTGCTCATCTTCTAGACTTATTAACTCCATCTGTGACTTCCCAGCAAAACAGATACCTTGTCTGCACACAGAGATGAAACCTACAATCAACTTCGGGAACACTTACCAAACAGAAACTAATCAAACTCACTCATCTTGGAAAATTGCCCTGGGTATCACTCCCACCCACCCTTCCTCCTTCCCTACCCCTAGGTTTTTTCTTCTTCTGTGGCCCCACAAATAAATAACTTAAGACTTATATGTAAGCACCTGTGGTGACTGGGTGAACTGTTAATTATAAAATTTGGATATACCATCTGGGTTAACATTTGGCTGAAGACAGCTGAAGCTCTCAGTGCTTCTGAGAAAAACTATGAATAATCTTTTCTATTAATTATTATACCATTTTCCCCAGCTGGTGTTTCCTTGTTTCTCCTCTCTGCCTATCCAAATCCTAGCACTCCTCCAAGGTTCCGCCAAGTCCCTCCTTCTCCAGTATGCTTGCTCTGAATTCCCAGTCCACATGATGAATCCTAGTTGTATTTATAGTCGGTATCCAAAAGTTGATTCCTTAATTATCTTCTAATTGTTTCACATGTATTAACTGAAACTCCTGAATATAGGGGCCTTACACCTTTTTGCATCTCTCATCGTGCACAGCACCCATATAAATATTTAGTTAGCACTGAATTTCACGTACATCTCAGGACATTAATAACATTGAATTATCAATCTGAAGGGCAGGAATCCAGGACTTGTTATTCCTTGCAAGCGTCCCACTCTCTGGAAGCACTCAACCATCTGAAGAGTTAGAAAACTATACATATAAATACTCTGGAGGCCCAGAATACATAACCTTATAACTGGAAGGATCATTGAAATAATCTAATTGAAGCTTTTCTTTTTACAGAAAACTGAGATCTAAGGAGGCCAGGTGATTTTCCAAGAACAAGCAGCCTGTGAGTGGTAAAAACAAGGTCTCGCTTTTCTCTCTTCTGTGCTTTCGTGGGAAACAAGTACCCAAGGTTTAGTTCTATTGCTACACTTGGACATGTCATTCTTGGCTTCCTGATCCTCAAGTACTCTCGCCTGACCGGCTAATCACAATTACACATACAGGCCTAACCACAGGTCAACAGATCCTTTTGAGTGCCCTGTTATGATTATGATTTTCCTCTAGAATCTATAGCCAGAATGTCTCCCCAAGACCCAAGGGCATCCTTTCAAAAATTATCCAAGATGAGCTTGGTTGTATATTTGTTTCCTCCAAACTGTAATTGTTCCTTTGGTCTTTGATTTTCTCAGACATCATTATGCAGTTACCATTACACTGCTAGCCTGAAAAGCTGGCCACACAACTCTCCTCAGAACAGCTGCCAAATTTGCCAGTGGTGCTATTTCCTAGGCTGAGGCAAGCAGGGTAGCATTTCTCGCTTTTAGGAACTAGAATTGCTCCTTTGTTTTTTAAGCTTGAGGTAAAAGGCTTTCCTCACATTTATATGAGTACTAAAACCAAACCCCTCCAGCCAGAATGCTATCACATTTGCAAGACCTGCCATTTCCCTGGCAGTTCCATTTATCAGAATCAGGGAGGTAAACCGGAAGCTGTCTGTGCGGGTGCCCAGTGAGGTCACTGACACACAAAACATTAGATGAGGTCACAATTTAACTTCTTGCTTTTTGACTCTCCATTTTCAGGTGCCAGACACTTGGGAGCTTTGGCCTACAAATTGCGCCTAAACTGTTCTCAAAGAGTATTGTTTGTTTTAATTTGAGTACTTCATCAACTCTGAATGAACTACAGATAGTAATGATTGGAGGAGTTCCCAAGAAACAGACAACAACGGTAAAGGCCTTCCCAAACATTTCTAATGATCTGTGCCCTCTAACAATACAGGTACTGGGCAAAATTGCAATGTTCACCTCCCTATGATAGGCATTCCCCTACTTTTGGGGCTGCCTCCACCCAGGCACCCAGACCAGTGGCCCTATGGATGGCTGTGATTTCTCACTATGCTATTTGTCTTCATGCTTTCCACTAAGAAGCACCCTGAACATGAAACTTATCTGTCCCTTCCTCCCTCCATAAATCAAGTCTCATCTGTGTTAGCCCCTGGGGGCCCTGATTTCTGATAAAATTAACCACACAAGCTATGTAAATTTGAGGAGTTTCTTTAACTTCTCTCAATCAAGTTTTATCATTTTTAAAAAGAAGAGGTGGGCTAAATGCTCCGAGCCCCTTTGTGGTCTAACATTGAGTCTATCAGTAAACTCCAGTAGGAGTTGGCAGGGGGATTAATATGACTTCCTTGCTGTACTTACTCTGGGTTGCACATCACATTTTCATAGACAACCTCTAAAAATTACGTCTTTCAGTGACTTCAGTAAAGGCAATTTCAGGCCCTGTGGCGGATCAGTGACAGAAATATTTCTGACCAGGAAGACGTTTTTGCATCATTTTCAGAGACACTGTGGGATGACAGAAAAAGTTCTGATTTGATATCACAAAAACCTAGATTTGAATGTAACTCAACCACTTATAGGCTAAGAGACCTTGGGCAAATTACTGCAGTTCATTGCAAGTCAATTTTGTCAACTATAAAATATCTTAATAATACTTTTCTCAAAGTGGTATTGTTGTTTTTGTAATGGAAAATAAAATAAGAAAATATATTAAAGAATCTAAACAATACCTGGCACATAAAACATGTTCAGTAAGTGTTAAGCCCTTTTCAATCTCTATCTAAATTCATCCTGCATATGCAAAAATTCCAAATTACTTATTTTGAGTAATCCATAGTGTGAATCTTTTCATTTTCTGTGTGTGAGATATGAATTATTAATGTAGTAAAAAAAAAAAAAAAAAACTCTGACAGATGAGAGAAAGCAAACTGAAAATGACTTGTAAGAGACATATAACTCAATCATGTCATAGCTATTTGTTGTATATTATTTCAGGGGTCTGGCTGCACATTTCCACTGCTTCAGGAGGCTGAATTAGCTAGCCTGACCCAGGAATGAGCTCAATTTGCAGCTATCTAAACACATGAAACTCAAAAATGTTCTCTTCTTTAATTCTAATAGAAAAATTTAAAAAAAAAAACCAAAAAACTAAAGCTAGGTTTTTTTAAACAGGGATACAGAGTCTGCCTCCCCCAGCTAGCATCAAACTAAGGCCTAGAAGATAAATATTGCCTCATATGTTCAGGAAAAAGTCCCAAAACCTCCCCTGAAGTCCTTCTCCTGTAGGCATTTCCTTTTCTCATTACCTTTCTTACAGGGAAATTGGAATACACAGTCCAGTGAGTCACCACTTGTTCAAATATGGCTCCAGCTGTGAGGAAACTATGGTGAGAATTCTCAGCATGGACATAGTTGGATCACATTGGCCTAAGAGGCTGACATACCTCAGGAATTAGGGTTACAGGTCCTCAAACCAGAGGGTTAACTTTGGGGGAAATGAGTATTTTGCTCTTTTATCACCAAAAGATAGAGATGTCCCAAACTAGTGATGTGGACAGCAGCATTCTACAGCTCTCAGAGGTCCCCGGCTTGCATAATGGGATGCTGCCTTGGGAGGAGGCCACACTGTCTTTTTCACTCTCTCCCTGAGTCCTATCCACCTCCTGCCTGTCCCTGCTTGCCCCAGAGCTTCCTTTCTCACCTCCGCCTTCATTCACCTCCAAACCTCATTTCCTCAACAGGCCTAAAGTAGATGGAAGGAAAAAATCTTGGACATTTAAACATTTAAGTATGAATAACTAATCCTATTGATCAAACTAGTGACATTTAAGACAGTGGGCAAAGGAAAGATTTAGTGACAGGTGAGGCCTCTTGAGAAAATGGTCTCTTCCCTTCGTGGTCTTGGGTAACCTATGTAGGTAGCCAGGTTCACCTGCATATTCTCAAACCCAAAATTTCCTGAAAAAAGAGGATGAGGGGTGGATGAGTTTTAGCTAGAGGAACTCTGGTCTCAAATGGTAGTATGGTCAGCCTGAACAACTACATCAGGGATGTGAAGGGGTGGCCTGCCCCTCCACACCTGTGGGCGTTTCTCGTTAGGTGGAACGAGAGACTTGAGAAAAGAAATGAGACACAGCGACAAAGTATAGAGAAAGAAAAAGTGGGTCCAGGGAACCATAGCTCAGCATACAGAGGACCCACACTGGCACTGGTCTCTGAGTTCCCTCAGTATTTATTGATCATTATCTTTACCATCTTAGAAAAAGGGAAGTGGCAGGATAATAGCATCATCTTAGGGAGAAGGTCAGCAGTAAGACATATGAATAAAGATCTCTGTGACATGAATAAGTTTAAGGAAAAGTCCTCTGCCTTGATATGCATATGCAAACATCTCCTTTTTAGTGCATAAAGAGCAGCATTGCACGTCCCATCTTCAGCCCTAAGGCGGCTTTCTCCTTTCTCAGTAAACAGAACATACAATAGGGTTTTAAACACCGAGATGTTCCATTGCCCAGGGACGGGCGGGAGACAGATGCTTTTCTCTATCTCAACTGCCAAGAGGCCTTCTTTCCTCTTATACTAGTCCTCCTCAGCACAGACCCTTCACGATGTCAGGCTGGGGTACGATCAGGTCTTTCCCTTCCCACGAGGCCATATTTCAGACTATCACATGGGGAGAAACCTTGGACAATACCTAGCTTTCCTAGGCAGAGGTCCCTGCGACCTTTGGCAGTGTATATGTCCATGGGTACTTGAGATTAAGAGAATAGTGATGACTTTTCACAAGCATACTGCCTTCAGGCACTTGTTTAACAAAGCACACCCTGCACAGCCCAAAATCCGTTAAACCTTGAGTCACCACAGCACATGTCTTTTGCAAGGACAAGGTTGGGGGTAGGGTCACAGATTAACAGCATCTCAAATACAGAACAAAATGGAGTCTCTTATGTCTACTTCTTTCTATATAGACACAGTAACAGTCTGATCTCTCTTTCTTTTCCCCACAGGGATGTCCAATCTTTCGGCTTCCCTGGGCCACACTGAAAGAAGAAGAATTGTTTTGGGTCACACATAAAATACGCTAACACTAACAATAGCTGATGAGCTAAAAAAATTGCAAAAAAAAACCCCATAATGTTTTAAGGACATTTATGAAATTGTATTGGGTCACTTTCAAAACCATCAAGGGCCACATGTGGCCCACAGGCTGTGGGTTGGACAAGCTTGAACTGTATGATAAAATCAACTTTAGAAGGTGTTATTTTCTCTTCAGGGCACCATGAAGTCTTGTTAAAACAAAACAAACCAACAAAAACTGAGTGGTCACAACTTTGTCAGAAAAGAAGTTTAAACATTTCTTTTTTATTGGGTTTTTGTTTGTTTGCTTGTTTGTTTGTTTTTGAGGCAGGGTCTCATTCTGTCACCCAGGCTGGATAGTTCACTGCAGCCTTGAACTCCAGGGCTCAAAGTGATCCTCCTTCTTCAGACTCCTCAGTACCTAAGACTGCAAGTGCGCTCCACCCCACACCCAGCTAGTATCTTCTTTCTTTTTCTAGAGACAGGGTCTCCTTATGTTGCCCAGGCTAGCTTTGAATTCCTGGCCCCAAGTGATCCTCCCATCTCGGCCTTCCAAGTCACCAGGATTACAGGTGTGAGCCACCACGCCCGACCCGGGAGGAGTCTGAACATTTCTAAGAGTTAAAGACTCAGTAAGACTGGTTGCCTCAAAGGTCACATGGGCATGCGCCCTAAATTCTACCCATGAGTAGCAACCCCAAGACTTACAGTAACCAAATACCCAGACATCCTATTATAAGATTTAGAAAAAAAGGAAGTATGTCTGAAATAAAACTAGCTGAGGCTCCAACTTTAATATATAGGTTTATATATGTACATATGTGCTTATATATGTTTAATAGATCAGTAAATATGTGTGTAAAGATATGTGTTTATATGTGTATAATATGTGTATATACATGGCATATGTATCTATGTATATCTATTTATACACAGACACATATATATGACACTACTACCAAAAAAATCAAAAGCAACTTGTACACAGGATTTCCAACACTGACGTAATTCTCCCTGGGTTAGGATTAAACACCAGTTATAACCACTGTCAGCTTTCCAGTTCCAAAGAAACTGTTATCCATTTCCTAGTTCACATAAAGAGGTACTATTAAAGCCTTGTTTATATGCCCTTGGAAAGCTCGGATTTACTGTTCGCTCCAGCTGTTCAGAATAAGTTGGTTATTGGAATGCATGTGATAAGGTTAGCTTCCTCTTTCACTCTTACCCCAAAGGTATTTGTACTTTTAACAGGTGAAGGCAAAATTTCTTTTAATTGATTCATAGTGGTTGTACACATATATGGGGTACATGTGATATTTTGATACATGCATACAATGTGTAAGGATGAAATCAGGGTAATTGGGATATCCATCACCTCAAACAATTATTTCTTTGTGTTGGGACTATTACAAGGTTTCACTTCTGGCTATTTTGAAATACACAATAAACTATTGTTAGCTATAGTCTCTCTACTGTGCTATCATACACTAGAATTTATTTCTTCTTCTTCTTTTTTTTTTTTTTAAAGATGGAGTTTCGTTCTTGTTGCCCAGGTTGGAGTGCAATGGCGCAGTCTCAACTCACTGCAACCTCTGGCTCCCAGGCTCAAGCAATTCTCCTGCCTCAGCCTCCCAAGTAGCTGAGATTACAGGCACCTGCCACCATACCCAGCTAATTTTTTTGTATTTTTAGTAGAGATGGGGTTCATCATGTTGGCCAGGCTGGTCTTGAACTCCTGACCTTAGGTGATCCACCCACCTCAGCCTCCCAAAGTGCTGGGTTTACAGACATGAGCCACCAGAACTTATTTCTTCTATCTAACTGTATTTTAGTACCCATTAACCAACTTCTCTTCATCTTCTACTCCGAGCCTTCCCAGCCTCCAGCTATTCTACTCTCTCACCTCAATGGGATACATTTTTGTTTTTAGCTTCTACATATGGATAAGTTCTGTGCCTGGCTTTTTTCACTTAACATAATGTCCTCCAGTTCCATCCATGTTGCTGCAAATAACAGAATTTCATTCCTTTTTTGTGGCTGAATATTACAATGTGTATGTGTGTGTGTGTGTGTGTGTGTGTGTGTCACATTTTCTTTATCCGTTCATCCATTGATAAACATTTAGGTTGATTCCATACCTTGGCTATTGTAAACAGTATCAATGAGCATGGGAGTACAGGTATCTCTTTGACATACTGATTTTCTTTCTTTTGGATATGCAGTCCTCAGTGGGATTGCTGGATTGTATGGTAGTTCTAGTTTTAGTTTTTTAAGACACCTTTTTTTCCTGGGTTGTTTTTTTTTTTTTTTTTTTCCATAGTAGCTATACTAATTTACATCCCCCTAGCAAAGTATGAGTATTCCCCTTTCTCTACATCCTGGTCAGCGTTTGCATTTCCCTGATGATTAGCAATGTTGAACATTTTTTATATATGTGTGGGCAATTAGTATATCTTCTTTCGAGAAATGTCTATTCAGATCTTTTGTTCATTTTCAGATTTAATTATTTGGGGGCTTGTTATTGTTTTTTATCAAGAAGGTGGACTGAGCACAAATAGAATGTAGAAGTGTGTCTTGTCTCCCTTCATGAATATAACTAAATTGATAATAAAATTTTCTCTTAAGGGACTAAACCCCTAATTGTGAAGAAAGGAGGATCATTTGGTTTTTAAAAAGAGAGAGACAACTCTACAAATTTCTTGAAGGTGGATGGTATACAGAAACATTTTTGCAGAAAAAGAAATAAGAGGAAGTCTAAAATAAATGCAGAAATGTACAGTGGGTTGGTTTCTTAAATGTTTTAGGGAAAAGTTATTTTGAATCTATTATTCTACATTTTAAATATAGTGAGAAAATAAAGATATCATTTATACAAAAGTGCTTAGAAAGTTTACCTCCTGCATAGCCTTTTTAAGTAAGCAACTTAAAGATATGCTCCAACAAAGTAAGTGTCAAATTCAAGAAAGAAAGAGACTTGAGCGATTAATAATCTCTAGGAATAACTCAAAAGTTCAATAAAAGTAAATCAGAGGTTGACAGAGGTGTAGACAACCCATAAAGCAATCGCTCCAAACAAGAACAGAAACTCAGTGGGCTCCTATGACTAACTTTTCAGGCAGGATGAAGGAATTGATCCCATTCAATAGATGGGATGAGCCAGAAGCTGCAAGGTCATAATAATATGGTGTAGAAGGCTCTATTTCTTCTCCTAGTAATTAGAAACCCCAGGAAAACTGCAACATGATTAGAGTATTTGAAAGACTTTAAATAAATACAATCTGTTGACCTAGCACTGGAACACTGATTGCTCAAGGGTCATAAGGGGTTTGAGGATGTAACATTTATTTTATATATAGTGAGCAATATTTACATAAGCATAATAATGTAAATGCTTTTCACTGAACTTCAGCTATGAAAACGTAGACATAGACAAAGTAGAGGTCTCCAGGAAAAATCTCTCTTTGTGTAGAATGGGCCTTCAAAGCAACTGTCATTCAATAAAGAGCTATTTTCTCCTTCATCAGTAGACTTTCCCTGAAATTACTTTAGACCTTAAGTAATAAGTAAGAAGAAGCAACTGAAGTGTACTTTGAATTTGGGCATAAATTATGATTTAGGCATACATTTATGCTTGTCTTTTGTGTTATTAGTTGAAAAAAAATGAGAAAGTTACTTGTCAATAGGCACCTTCACTGGTGAAAGACTGGTAACTCCTGTAAAACCCCCAAATGTCCACACAGAACCTGATATCTTTTATTCTCCCTTTAGGAGGCCATGATGACATTGCAGGCTAAGCTCTATTGTCTGTGCCATTGCAGATACACCTCCTGGATCCTGCTAACAGAATTGCAGTCACATTCTTTGTGGTCCCAATAGCTACTGGAAGTCCCTCTCCATCCCCAGAATGTGTCATGCTCTTCCAGGAGTAACAGTGAATGAAACCTCTTCTTCCCTCTCCCTGGCTCTGAGTATGACAGTGGTGGCATATTGAATGAGACTGATATATTTCTGCCTTACCAATCTATTTATTTTTTAAAAAGGAGAACCTAATTTCACTTTCGGGATTTAAAGTGAACTTTTACTTGACTAACAAAGCTCAGAAGAATTAAGTAAACTTACTCAAGAGAATGTAAATGCTATCACTCTCAGCAATGTATATTTAAACAAGAGTTAACAGAGGTTCGCAGAGGTGAAGACATGAGTGAGCGAGCAATCAGGTAGATGATAGAGTAGAACCACTAATACTCTCATGATTGATGGAGAGTCCAGAGATGCTACCTGACCTGTAAATGGGGCAGGGGGGAAGGGGGGCGCTGTTTGCCAATACACACTTGGAGGACAGCACCTACAAATATGAGCACCATAGGGTTCCATGGTTGGAGGGAGGTCAGGAGAAAGAGCAGCCTGGTGTGGTGGAAACAGAACCTGAGTTACCCTCAGAGGTGACTCAGTTCAATCCTGATTCTATCATTTACTGGATGAGTGACTCTAGCAGTCACTTATGCTTTTTGAGCCTCATTTTCCTTTTTGATAAAATAGGAATGATAATATCCACACCTCAAGAGATAATGCAAAGTTCCTGGCATTTAAAGTTATCTCATATATACTTGCTTTCCTTCTCTACAAAGGCTTTATGTGTTACACCTTTTCCTCAAAACCCACCCTGAAGATGTCAATTCTTTATACATCCTCTTACTAGTACTGAGAAATAGCTTATGGAATATTAGGCCAGTTTTTCTTCTTTTCTTTCATCAATTATCTCATATTTTCTTCCTCATTAAAAGAAAGTGTTTCTTGACTTCCAAGGATTTTATGTAAATGCTCAATGTAAAGTGGGTACATTATGCTGAATATTGATTATGCTGGATATTATGTGGGCAAGCAAGGCATCGGTCAGGTGATTTCTTTTTCTTTTTTTTTTGAGATGGAGTCTCACTCTATCGCCCAGGTTGGAGTGCAGTGGCGAGATCTCAGCTCAGTGCAACCTCTGCCTCCTGGGTTCAAGTGATTCTCCTGCCTCAGCCTCCCAAGTAGCTGGGATTACAGGCACCCACCACCACACCTAGCTGTTTGTATTTTTAGTAGAGATGGGGTTTCACCATGTTGGCTAGGCTGGTCTTGAACTCCTGACCTCAGATGATCCCCCCACCTTGGCCTCCCAAAGTGCTGGGATTACAGGAGTGAGCCACTGCGCCCAGCCCAGGTGATATTTTTGGAGGTGTGAAAATTCAGCCACACCCTTTGGCCTGAGTCAGCTTTGCCTTTCTGCCAGTTGGCTCACTGCCCCTTTCCTCTGGAGCTGATTGCAGCAGGGGTTGCGTTTTGTGAATTTCTATAAAATGCTGGAACCACAGGGCCTTTAAGATACTGCCTTCTCTGTGGACGTAGAAATTCCACCATTAAAACTACTCCTTATAGTTTCCCATCATGTTTATTTTGTTATGATTAGGTTGAAAGGAAAAGACTTTTTACTAGGTAGTCTTATCCTCTTTGTGTATGCTTTCTGATAAAAAAAAAAAAAAAAAAAAAAAAAATCTGAAATTTTTCCCTTTCCTGAAGGTCTCTTAAAAATCATTATTTTATTATTTTTTCCTTTTTCTTTAAATGTCATGGCCAAGAATTATTTTCTCGTGATTTATCATGGAGCACTCAGATCATCAGTCCATTTAATGTCATTTCACTTTAAAATTTGTGCCAGTTAACAAGATTTAGGAAAAATGTAGTATGGCAGCGACTACTAGGCCAGCTGGCTACGTGCTCTTTCATAGCCAAATAGCAAACATTTACAGCAGCCATGCTCTTCCCATTAACAAAGAAGGGATTTTTAATCAAACCTCCAAAAAGGACAAACAGATCTCAGCCACAAATCTAAGTTCTGAAAATAAACTAAGCATATTTGTCTACGTGGATAATCCAAGACCCCAGGGTCCTATGAAAATAGGCTCCACTAACACACAAGTTTCTCAGTTTTCACAAACATAGCCAGTTCCTCCACCACCTTTTAATATCCTCTCCTATCCTAGTATCTCAGGAAGCTCCCAGGGGTTTCCCATTATACTCAGAGTTTCCTCAGACCAGCACTCTAATTTAAGTTATTGAGCTTTTCCAAGTCACTGTCCACAGCTGACCATCACTTGGGGCCAGCCTACTGCCATGCACTATCATGGCTACTCCATCTCAGACCACTGATGTTGCCTTGAGATGCTGCTCTCCCTACTGCCCCAGCTGATGTTTACTCTTGGCAGGGGAATGAAGTATAGCCATAAAGTACCTGCACACTGTAGTTTATGTGAAAGACAGCCTCTGAAATTGCAGTGTACAACTTGCACAACCATACATAGTTCTGGCGCTGATCCAAATTCTTAGTGCTTACCTGCTACTACTTGGAAAGAAAACAGCTTTCTGCTCACCAAACCCTACTTTGAAACTACAGTCAGAAATAGTTTGTAGACCCCCAGTTACAACAATTATTTTAATTTTTATACACTGAGCATTTAAACAAAGGGGGCATTCATAATGTCAGAGTGGCTGAGCCAAGGTACATTAAAATCATAGTAATATACTATACTCAGATAGTCTTCTCTCTCTCATCTTACTATCCTTCACATTGTGTACTGAATCTAGCTTGACATGTTGTGTTCTGCCTTCCACTGCATCCTCCCAAGGCTTTCTGGGATATCTGTATATTTCTAGACTGCCATCATTGATTCTGTTCATGATCTTTTCTCAGGATGTTTCTCAACCCCATTAGTCTAACAAAACAAATGAATCTTAGTTGAAGATAAGGTCACCAACCTCCCAGAGTCTGTCTTCCATGGAGACTCAGCTGGGTCATCCTGTTATATGCATATAGAGACTCTTTCCAGAGTTATGTAAGCTTTCTTTTATGTCAAGAGCTAGACACATTATCAAAGTCAAACCAGTTAGATACCTCAGTCCCAAAATAGAATTTTGATCTTAAGCATAGGAAGACAGTCCATGGTTATCTCTCCCGCTTCAGTTCCTAGACAAGACTGCCCAGTTCTTCCTGCCAGGACTGCCCTGATTTTTGTCTTTTTTCCAGGCTTGCTTCCCCAACCTTTTAGCAACTTTCTGAGCTGATAATTTTCTTTGAATTAAAATTCCTTTTTTGTTTAAATTAGCTAAACTCAGTTTCTGTCTAACACCTGACAAATCCTAACTGATACAGTGTGAGTGAATAAAACAAAACATTGCTGGGAAATACACACACCACAACAAAACAAAACAAAACAAAGAAAACCTTGAAATATTGGAAAGCCATATTTTGTCTCTTGGTTCAGTAGAATCAGTAACATAAAAATACCATTTATCCTTAAATTTATTTTTAAATTCAGTGTGATCCATATTAGAAATCCAAAAGAGGTTTACATTTGAGCCTGGACAAAATAATTCAAAATTTCACCTGGAAAAATAAACATGTTGTAACATACAATAAAATTTTGAAAAAGAAAAGTAGCGAAGAGGTATTTGTCCTGACAGATGTTCAATTATAAAATCTGTTATAATTAAAACCATGTGCTGATGGTATAGAAATAGAAGAAAGATATCAGAATGAACAGAAATTCGGAAATAAAGACAAGCATATTTAGAATTTGATATATTTAAAAGATCGGCATTTCAAATTTGTGAATGAGAGAGAACTAGGGATTATCCAATAAGTAGTATTTACAAAATTGATTAGCATTTAGCATTTATATTTAATAAAATATAAAATTGGAGCACTACCTCACTTCTTATTCCAAAATCAACTCCAAATAGTCCACACAAAATATGGGTGAATATTTTATATTAAGCCATCAAATTATTGAATATCATTTAAATACTTAAAATTTAACATGTAAAGTTTAAAAAGTAAAGCATAAAAGTACTAGAATAAAACATAAGTGAACTAAAATGTAACAAAGAAAAATTAAAGTAGTATTAGGGGAAAATGTAAATATTTTTATAATTTAAAGTGGGAATGATCTATCTAGAAAATACTACAATACTATATTATTATAAAATACTAGAAATAATATAGTATTTAAGTTATGTGCATCCCTGTAATAGGGGAGAAAAAAACTAGTAACAAACACAGTACGTTCTACTAAATATTTAGTTAACTATATTATGTTACCTCCATTCAGTGGAATACCATAGAGCCTTTAAAACTGATAACAGAGCTACATAGTGCTCATTTTCATGCTCTGTTTTAAGTTTGGGGCTTCTAGTCATTCATTAACAGGTGGGAAGAGCTCTGGAAGGGTCAAGGGCTAAATTGGGTTCTCAGAAGCACTTTTACAGGAGAGAAGTGGGGGGTAGATGGATCTGGATCAGGACAAATGACCACTTTCACTCTATGTTCCATGACTCCATTCACAGTATGAGTGCAAGAAGCAGACAGCCAGGACAAGTGTGGGTTTGGGACAAAGGGCCAAGGAGCCCACTTCTCCAGTAAATGGTGGGCCTCAGGCTACAGCAATAAAAGGAGTCAGCCCTCAAGGCCACCCTTCCTTATAGGGTCAGAGAACAGATAGGCAACGGGGCCGAAGCCCTGAACAGTAATAAAGAGAGTATTAACTAAAGTGTCCTGTGGGTAGCATACACCTTTGTAATCAAGTATGATGGTTAGCAGGATGAGGAAACTCAGCTTCTCAATCCTAGTTTTGATTCCTTTCATAAAGCCCTAACAAAAATGTCAGAGGGCCTGATTCATCTCCTCTCCTATAGGCTAGGCTTAATGGTAGTCAGCAAAGGTACAATCAGAAACAATTAAATCTTTAAATTATATCAGATTTCTCATAGTCTTGAGGCAATGCTTCTTCATACATCTAACTCTAATCTACTTTTTTTTTTTTTTTTTTTTTTGAGATGGAGTCTCACTCTGTTGCCCAGGCTGGAAGTGCAGTGGTGGGATCTCAGCTCACTGCAACCTCTGCCTCCTGGGTTCACGTGACTCTCCTGCCTCAGCCTCCTGAGTAGCTGGGACTACAGGTGCCTGCCACCACACCTGACTAATTTTTCATTTTTTTGGTAAAGACGGGGTTTCACCATGTTGGCTAGGCTGGTCTCGAATTCCTGACCTCAAGTGATCTGCCTGCCTCAGCCTCCCAAAGTTTTGGGATTACAGGCATGAGCCACCGTGCCCAGGCAAGATTCTAATCATTTTAATGAGAGGATATCTCTGTCTCCTCTCTTTCCTCCCACCAACTTTCGCTTATCTTTCTCCTCTACCCACTCTGCTGTTTCCCTCATAGATTTCTTAAGGCACTTAACATATTTATCTTGAAATGTAAATGAAACCTGTTTAATTCTTCTAATATAACTATTTGATGGGAATACTCATTTTATCCATCAATTACCAATTAAGTGGAAAAAGTACATTTCACAAGTCTGTGATCAAATAGTAATTACTCAGAGAGGTTTTCCTGAATCCTCAATTCAAAATCACAACTCCTCATCATATATTCTCCCATTCCTTGCTTTCTTGCTTTATTGTTTCTATGGCACTTAGAAACTTAAACAATATAGTATTTAAGTAATTTGTATATCTTGTTTATTGTTTGTCTGTCTCTCTCTCTCTCTCTCTCTCTCTCTCTCTCTCACACACACACACACACACACACACACACAAATGCGAACATGATGAGGACAGGAGGTTTACTCTGCTTTATTTACTATTGTTTCCCTAGAACCTTAAAATAGTATCTGTCACATAGTAGGTGCTCCGGTGCTCAAAATAGTTGCTGGGATATATACTGTCACCTTAAATCTGAATTTGAGATAGAATAAAAAAATCCCTGTCCCTAACTAGCCAGCCTAACTTACCTGAAGAAATGTCTGGCAGCTATTACCAGGTTTTTCCTTCATGCATAATTCAAGTTGCTTCGCACCTCTCTGGTTCTCTAACAGGCTCAGAAAAATAGAAGATGGGTGGGTCATGGGCATCTTTATCACGGTCAGGAGGTATTTATGGTAAGAAGGTACTTTTCAGTAGAATCCTATCAAATGCTGGAATGGTGCAAAAGGATATGCTTATGAACACAGGAGGAATAGGAACACCTCACCAGAGGCAATGGCCAGTGGGAATGGTCCTTCTATCCTTTGAGGAAACTACAATGTGAGCAAGAAGGGATTGTTGCATACACATTCGTTGGTGTGATATTTACCTTTAAATATACAGAAAGGCCATTGGCTTGTCAGCTCTGCAAAGTCTTATATATAAGTGAAATTTAGATACTTTTTATTTGTAATAATGCTTTAAAGTTTTTTTTTTTTTTTTACTTTTTAACATTCATTTCTATCATAGACCCTAACATGTAATTTATGAAAATAAACCACCATCAATCTAGTGTTCAATGTAAGTTTTAGCAACATCAGTAGCTCCCCTGGAAAGTATATAATGAGTTTATCTATTTTTAAAAAGTCCTTGAAATTTGAAAACATGAAAAAAAGTGAAGCTCCAGAATTGTTCATCAGTTGCCACGTTCAGTATGATATATTATTGAAGAATCACAGCAGAGCTTCATCAGAAGGCCAGAAAGGCCTACCTATAAATAATATTCATTCTAAAGAATAAGAATAGGCGAGGAATAAGACCACTTTGATGCTGTGATGATGCTTTTCTATAACACAAATCTTTGGTCAAGGCTTTTTCTCCAAAAGCTTGCTTTCTAGATTTTGCCTGGAAATTTCTAGGACCCTGCAAATCCTTGCAAAAGTCAAAAGAGGGAAACGGCCTAATTCTCTCTCTCATTTACCATGCACCACCTAGGTGAAACAAGAAGTTCTGTAAATTACTCACTGTTTTTATTTACCCCTGCTGGGCTCCTTGTAAGCCTTCCTGGGTTTGTTATGCTCTGAAATATGGAGCATTAATGACCTTTTAGAAAGTGCCAACACATGTCAGGAGGTGGCTACTTGCTCTGCTCACCATAAAAAAAGGGTGTTAATAGGCTCCAAAGGGGGCCCTCAGTTAGGAAAATAGTACTTCAAGCCTTTATTAACTTACTGCTATCTTGTAGGGGGATCCAAAGTGGTAAGCCCTCAATTTGAAGAAAGGTTACATTCTAGAACAAGAGAAAGAAGGCACTAATGGAGTCCTTTTACAATTTGAATTAGATGTGTGACCTTGTAAAGCCTGATTAACAATTGTGTTTTCATCTCCCCCTGTTGACAATTGGTTTGTTAAGTGGCTTCTCTTAATAGCAAAATGAGTGTCACAGAGAGGGTGCTGCTGGAAGCCAGTCTTTGCAATTTCCAGTATATGTCAGATCCTTTCCAGCTGATTTTAGTTCATAGATAAAAATGATTCGAAAATAGAAACCAAAAACAGAGGCATTTTTGGTTCTTATAATAGCTCTGTCTGTGTCATTCCTTTGACTATTTATTATCAAAGAATTTTTAGAGCATTTTCATGACAAGGATAACAAGATATTGAATTTTTTGTCTCTACCTCTCAGAATAGTATTACAGTAATGTCTGGCCTGATTAACAATTAACTCCAAATGACTGAGCTACCACATTAGTATAGCAACAATACAGCTGAGCTGGCCCTACCTCTGCACAGAACTATTTGGGAAATGGCATGTAAAATATCCAGTAGATCCATCTAGGACTCCAATAGGTGTCTTAATCATTAATAATTTGGAGGAAAAAAACATGCCTATACTCCTTCCACTCATTCTCATCACCCCACTCTCCCAGCTTCACCTATTGATACACTTAATATTGAACCAAGCATTTTCACTAACATTCTGAATGTTTACTTGGAAGTTGTTTCACAACTTGATTCCAGTTGGGACCAGAACCCAAAGCACTAAAATACCCTGGGAAAAGCTAGTCTCCTGCTATGTCTAGTTGAGACTGGAAGTAGTAGCATTAGATACCTTGCCAGAGAGTTTGTTCTCATGACATTTATAATCCAACTTTGTAACTCCAAGAGTCTAGAAGAGTTCTGGATTCAATTATGCAAAGGGAACTTGATACTCTCCCAATTGTCCCTTGGGTAAATTATGAAAAGTTTGAGTTACATGGGCATGTGGCACCTCTCCCAGACATTCAGCTTCACACACAGGTAAAATGAGGTTAAAATGGACATTAATAAGGCACCCTTGACCGGAAAAAGGAGTCAGAAAGGGCCTCAAAAAGGTCAAAAGGGAGAGGCAGGTAGTGCTACTTAAGTTGACCTGGTAATGAAAGCAGGGAAGGGGGACATTCTGTCATGCTGTCCTAGGCTGACTGTGCATATACTGATTGTGCATTTACTTGAATACTGGTTTAGGAAAGCAATGTGGGTAAAAGCAGCTAGAGCAGTCTGGGTGATCAAAAGCAGGTTACTCGGCACCTCTGAACCTTAGTTTCCTGAGAAGTAAAATAAAATTAATGCAAGGCAAAAATTAAGTTAATAAATTCTCTGAAGTACCTAGCACAATGTTCAGCACACAGTATAGCTTCAATAAATAGCTACTGTTTTCAACAACAATAGTGTTACTATGGTGAGCAGAATAATAATTTGCCCAGAAGATATCTATGCTCTAATTTCTGGAATCTGTGAATGTCACCTTACATGGCAAATAAAGGACTTTGCAGATGTGATAAAGTTATGTCTTGAGATGGGGAGATTATCCTGGATTATTCAGGGGGTCCTACATGCAACCATAAAAGGCCTTATGAGAAGGACACAAAGGGAAATCTGACACAGAAAAGAAGGTGGCAACGTAATGACAGAAACAGAGACTGGAGTGATGCGACCACAAGTCAAGGAATGTCAGCAGCCACCAAAACCTGAAAAAGGCAAGGAACAGATTCTGCCCTGGAGCCTTACGAGGGAGTGCAACCCTGCAGACACCTTGATTTGGGCCCAGTGATACTAACTTCAGACTTCTGGCTTCCAAGACTGTGAGTGAATACATTTCTGCTGTTCTAAGCCCCAAAGTTTGAGGTAATTTGTTACAACAGCCACAAAAACAGAAATAATTAACCTGTAATGTTTTCAGTGTTCTCATGAATTAAACCTCCCAAGTATCAGAAGATGAGTGGATATGTGAAATGGTTGTGTCAACCACATACTTAAGAACAGGAGGGATGGGGTTATCTCCAAAGAGTTATGTGATGAATTCCTGTTCAATGGCCTCTGTCCACAATTCTCAACTCCAAGTCCTAATATACTTGACTATTTTAACTCTCTGGAAATTTCAAGTTTCAAAAGTTACCTAATGATTTGCAATGAATTCAGAGAAGAGTCTTAAGACATATCCAGTTAACACCTTAATTTAATGTGTTAAAATATTCATCCACCAAACATCTACTATTCATACTAAATGTTGCAGATGAAAAGTGAAAAGAAGAAAGACTAAGTATCTGTAACAAGAATGCTCAATCCAGTTAGAAAACACGGCTTAAACACTAAAGAACACATTCATGCTTAGCTGTTGTGGCAGATATCACAAATTGCTCCCTATATTTGTTGTCATGTTTTTATATGGCATTGAACCCATGACCATCCAGATAAAATTTACATTTCTCACTCCCTTGCAGCTCAGTGGCTAAATAATAAATTCTGTCCAGTAATCTGTGAGCAGAAGCAATACGTGCAATCTTCACTTCATGCCCAAAAGAGGAATGGGAACACAATCCCCTTCTCTTTCCTCTGCCCATCTGAATTTAATATGAACATATTAGTGAGTGTACTTGGTAAAGCAGACAAGAATAACAACCACATAATAAATTTTTAAAGTCTACCTTTCCAACACTTTGGAGCCCCTATAGCATCCCTGGACTATTTATGTTCAGATGTACATGAAAGAGGGGAAAATACAAACAACTTTTATCTTGTTAAAAAGATTATGTTCTTTTTGCAGTGATCAAATCTAGATCCAAATGGAAGGAACTGCCAATTCTCCATGATTCAAAATGATGTCTGTACATACAAATGGATAGCCAAAGAGAAATCAGCCTTTTCCTGAATTAATAACACCAATTGGAAACAACTTTATTTTAATTCCAATTCTAATGCTGCATTGCACACTACTTGTTTGAACCAGATTGGTTGGAGGATGGGGAGAAGAAGCAGTGAAAAAGTGCTGGACAGTCATAAGAATAGAAATTCAAGTGGGTGAAGTAACAACAAGTAAATGGTTTGTGATTTACCTTCTACTCCCAAAGGACGTGCGGTAAAATAATCAGAATGGTGCCCTGGAATGTACACAGGATTTGAGGTCAGAAAACAAATCCTAGTCCCAGTTTCATTACATACCAGTGTTGTGACCTTAAACAAGTCAATTAAATTCTCAGAGCTTCAGTGATTTCATCCATAAAATGGGCACAATACTATTTATACTATCCAGCACATATAAAAAAAGTGTAATAACAAAAGTGATCCTACAGGGCAAGTGGGAAAATATTACATAAGCTATTATGAAGAGCAGAGGTTTCAAACTGGAGCTTAGGAGTGGAATTTTCCCCTTAGATATGTTTTTGTTTGACCTGCCCAGTGTCTTTACATTTTTAATTTGTTGTCAACTTTTGAAACCAACACAATTCACATAAAAGTACAAACTCTCTTAGATTTCTTAAGAAAGCTAAGAGTTGGACAGCATTTAGTCCTCATCCTTTCCATTCAACAGTCAGTTCATTTTGAGTATTTATTTATTCATTCAACCAGTATTTATTTATGATGGACTATGTAGATGGCACTGTTCTAGTTGCTGAGTAAAGACACAATTGAAACACAGGTGAGGCCGCTGCTCTCCTAATCTTACTTTCTGGGAGGACTCATCTATCATCCCCTGGACCACTCCACTCACTCGTACTCCCTGTGTGGATCCTGTGGGCTCTAGAGTTTGTGGCTCCAGACTGCTTCCAGGTAAATGCTTTCTAGAGTGAGAAGAGGTAGGGAGGTTGCACAATTGTGTGCCTGATGGGATAGGGTGGGTGAGCAAAGTGAGAAGAAAAATAAAGAAATTGCAATTTGCATCAAAATGTTATGGTCTTAACCAAGTAACCTTTAGAATTAGACAAGACAGGTAGCTTTTCTACTCGCTTATCCACTCATTCAATAAGCATTCACTAAATACTGAGTCTGTGCCAAATATTGTACCAAGAGGTAAGATATAGAGATAAATGCCTCAAGGAGCTAATGGGATACTATTTAGACATCCTCAAAATCTCAAGAAATACCACAATCAGACTTGCACTATTTCAAACGAAGGAGACTTCCCCATAATCACTGACATGGCACCGAGACTAAAAGTCAAGTCTTTTATTCAATGATGGCAATATCTAATTTGGAGGTTTTGCTCCCTACATCTTTTAAGTGCTTTATATGGATTAAACCATTCTATTCTCATAACAACACAATGCAGCAGGCATTACTTTTATTCCCACTTATGGATATGACCTAGAAACATACTGTTAAATCCTGGGTCTACTTTTTACATTTGTAAGATCTGCCATTTCTTCTCCATGACCTAGTTACTTGTCCTGACTATATGTAAGTTTGCTGTCTGTTTGCTTAAATTTCAGACATTTTACAAGCAAAATTTGGTGAAAAGTCATTTTAATTTATTCACTTATCATTCCCTGCCTTGAGGTGCTTTATTACCAGGAGCACAAAAGCTAGTTCAGGGAAACAATAACAATATTATAAGAACTGCTATTGTTTATTGCAGTTATTACTATATTATCCTAGGTACTTCATAGATTTTGTTTCTTTCATCACTCCCTTCTTATTCAGACAAACAAGGAATTGAAGCTCAGAGAGATGTGCAAT
The DNA here is from genome assembly GCF_007565055.1 of Rhinopithecus roxellana. Classification (NCBI taxonomy): domain Eukaryota; kingdom Metazoa; phylum Chordata; class Mammalia; order Primates; family Cercopithecidae; genus Rhinopithecus; species Rhinopithecus roxellana. Next base: position 53,165,253 of record NC_044552.1, read on the forward strand.
TTCCTGTACTTACACAGCTAATAAGTGCCAGTGCTCAAATACAAACCCAGACTTCCATCTCAGTGCTCTTCGTATGTTCCACATGACATATTCTGAAGGGATTGTAAAGGCAAAATTAGGTATAACATATAATTGAAGCAGAGGTCTCCAAATTTTTGGTGAGCCCAAAGATTTCCAAGCAGAGGATAAGGCCTGGTCCCAGGTTGGGGATTGGCATAATAGGTTAGCGGGGGGCGGTCTAGAAGGGAAGTGAACTTTCTTGGTGGTGCCACACTACTTGTAACAGTCAGAGAATTCCCAAACAGGGGCAGGGCAACATGTACTATCTGGTGGTCTTCCTGATATGACTTCAAGTTCTACTGGTAGTTACTGATGCAGTCAATCTAAAGATGAGCATTTTAAAATGCCTTTGGTTTTAGGGTTGGTTTATTTCATGTGGTCATTTTCACCTAATTAAATCATATTCAGTTCAAAATTACATAGAAACAACTAAAAAGACCTTAGGGGAAACAGGTTCTTCTGGATGAAAAATCAAATTTAGCCACCAATAAATTCAATTCAACGAAAAATGGAAACCGCAAACTAGACTGCCTGGCTGCATTGCATGTATGCTAATGTGCCATGCATTTCTGATGCATTAGTACAAAATGTTCTGTATATTTCAGATGTGAAGCCATGTTTTAGAAATAAAGAAATAGAATCATATAATAAATGGCAAATGGTCACTGTTAATCTTTGACTTACTTTTAAAGCATGGTACTACTTGGAAGAGCAAATAATACACATAATGTTAGAAAAATAAAGTTACTGTTTTATGGATGTCCTTTGTTTAGAGAGGTCCACCTATTTCAATATGTGTCTCTTTGGCCACAATACTCTAAAAAAAGAGAAGACAGAAAGAAATACAAAGAGAGAACAAGAAGGGATCTGAAGAGAGAGACTGGGAAAGGGAATAGTATATGGGAATATTTTTGCTTCCAGCTATGGACAAGTGCTACACTTTCTCCTAATAACCTTGACCTGCTTTTCCTGGCTCAGCAGTAGCAGCTGTGTCACATCAGCTTAGCATCTGCTTATCAATCTAACTGTGCAAACCTGACTCCCGCTTCCAGTGTCCTTAGCACTGAGGATATCACAGTGACCGGGTTGACTGAGCAGCCTGCAGAATGTAGAAAACAATCAGTTCTTAGGAGGAGGAGGGCAGGACAAGGTGGGGAGAAATGACCAGAACATGGTCTCTTTATTGTCCAATGATCATAGGGGGAAAGAATATTTGTTGGGCAGCACATGGGACAGGTTGTCCTAAAGTTGCAGAATTAATGGGTTGTTGAATCTTAAAAAGAAAAATGCCATTCCATCACACACCTCAGTAAATATGTAACGGTGTGTGAATCCTCTGGGAGCATTGCTGCACTGATGCTTTGCTATGATATTCATAGCTTCTCAGCCAAAAACGGAGACACCAGGAGCAGTGTGAGAACACAAAGCAGAGCGATGGTGGTTAAGAGTTTGGCCTTCTTGTCAGGCTTCCAGGATTAAAATTCTCACTTCACCACTGACCAGTTTTGGGCAAAGTACTCAAGCTCAATAGTGCCCTTAAGTTCTTGTGAGGATTAAAATACGTAACGAATAGAAAAGTACAGAGCCTGATACAAATGATACAATGGACTTTGGGAACTTAGGGGAAAAGGTGGGAGTGGGGTGAGGAATAAAAGAGTACACATTAGATACAGCGTGCACTGCTTGGGTGATGGGTTCACCAAAATCTCAGAAATCACCATTAGTGAACTTATCCATGTAACCCAAAACTACTTGCTCCCCAGAAACCTACCAAAATAAAAAAAAAATATATTATAGAGACTGGTTTCTGGTATGCACCCAATAAATATGTAATCTGAGAAATATGAGTATATTTATAGAAACAAAATAATATTAAAAGCTAAGATAAGTCAGACTGTAGAAACGGGGCCTGTCCCCAAAACAAGTGTGTTTATATAGTGTAGATAGATAGCATGCATTCAACCACAGTAAGGCTCAGTGTGTGATGGCTCCTTGTCAGAGGATTTCTTCTGATCTGGGCCCATCTCAGTAGTCTAGCCTGAAGTATCCTCCAGTAGTCATCGAGTCAACAAATATTTAGTGAGTCCATTTTAATCTGTTCTTATAACTTAGAAGCAGTTCTAGACAGTGGGGATACAGCAGTAAAGAAGAGTGTTAAAGTATCTCCCTCACAGAGCTTACATTCTAGAAAGATAAATAGAAAAAGATAAATATATAAAGAGATGTATGAAGTCAGCATGTGGTAACTGCTGTGAAGAGAAAGCAAGAAAGGAGATAGTGAGGGATAGGGCTATGGTTTCTAATTAGTGTGGCTGAGTGTCCTTGAGGAGGTGATATCTGCATATACCTGAAAGAAGTGAAGATGGGAGTAGGGCAATTATCCTGGGATATTTCTAGGCAAAGTATCAGCAATAGGAAAGACTGAAGCCAAGTGTGTTTGGCAACTCAAGGGAAAGCAGGTCAGTGTGCCTGGAGCAGAGTGAGTGAGGGAGAGAAATGAGGAGATATAATTAGAGAATTGGCCAGTGGCCCATCATATAGGTCATCAGATGCCATCGTAAGGAGTTTGGAATACCTAAAAATATGCTGAGAAGACATCAGAAAATTTTGAGCAAAGGGATGTCATGATCTGAGTTATGTTTTACAAGGACCCCACTGACAGCTGCATGGAAAATAGATTATAGCAAGTAAGACTGGTTTCAAGGAAACCAGTTAGGAGTCTTCCCGGAATAGATGATACATGAGTAACTTTAATAGGATGGCAATGGTGAGATGTGGTTAGATTTGGGATATATTTTGAAAGTGGGGCACACATGATTAGCTGATGGTTTGAATAATGGTATGAAAGAAAAATAAGAATCAATATTGACTCCAAGTTGTTTTTTAACAAAAGCCAGCTGTGTGAATAATATTGTCACATTGAGAAAGCTCAGGAAGTAGTTGGTTTGAGGATGGAGGGGAACCAAGTTTAGACAAGCTAGGTTTGAGATGCCTATTAAATATCCTGATGGATGTCAAATAAGTAAGACAAATGAAACTAGAATTCAAGGGAGAGGTCAGATCAAAAGATATCTATTTAGAAGTCAATAGCATATAGTTGGTATTTTAAATGGAGCTGAATGAGATTACCAAGAAAGTGAGCACAACTGGGGAAGACATCCTAGCATTTAGAATTGAGTGAAGCAGGATCCAACAAAGACTGCAAAGATTTCTTACCTAGGACAAAAAGTGAAGAAGAAGGAGGCTGAAGCTAGGCAACCAGAGGCCCAAGCCATAATCACAGCTGTATCAGAGGCTAGTATCAAGGTCTCTTCATTTCCACTTCATAACTTATAAATGAGGATTATCACCTGTGCCTGCCACACTTCTACCTTTGTTAAAAGGCACAAAAGCTTTCATCTGTGACAAGTCACCACGGAAATGTTGCAGCACCTCTAGCAGGCAAGGAGACAAAAGTTGTGAACTCAAGAAATACCATAACATACTGGGAAGAGGAAAGACAAGAGTGACATTGTGCTAATTCCAAAATATGTGCAGTCCATATCTGCATCCCCCAACTCCCAACTTCTTCTTCCCATCTGCTAAATAATGTCAACTCTGAGCTACAAAATGAACGTCCACAGAAGAGCATTAAAGGAATGAGTTAGAGCAGTGCCAGAGAAGAGAGAAAAGAAAGAAAATTCTGGGGAGATTTAAAGAGCAAAGGAAATAGTAACTTCCTTCCTTCCTTCCTTCCTTCCTTCCTTCCTTCCTTCCTTCCTTCCTTCCTTCCTTCCTTCCTTCCTTCCTTCCTTCCTTCCTTCTTTCCTTTTCTCCCTCCCTTCCTTCCCTCCTTCCCTCCTTTCTTCCTTTCTCCCACCTTCCTGTTTTCCTTTCAAGATGGGGATGTTGCCCAGGCTGCACTTCAACTCCTGAGCTCAATGATCCTCCCGCCTCAACCTCCCAAGTAGCTAGGACTACAGGTGTGCACCTCTGCAGCTGGCTTTTAGATATTATTGTGTCCTTCCAGGTTAGGAAGTGAAGAAGAAGAAAGAGGAGGAAAAACAAGTAATCTTAGATACTTGCCATTTCCATGGAGGGAGGGAAGCATCAGGACCTTTTGAGAAAAGATCTATGCTCAGCATCCTGGTAGACAGCAGAGGAACCCCCGATTAGTAATTGAACTGACATTGATTCAAAAGATTGATCTGCAGGCATTCAAGCCTGGGAAGGAGGAAGTTTGATGTGTTTTCCAAATTGGCAGTGAAAGAATAACTTATTCTGGAGATTTGTTTCTGAGCAGAGAAAAGAGATGGGATAGTTGAAAAAATAAATGATGATACCACCCAGAGTTTTAGCTTTCCTTCGCTTTTTATAGGAATAAAATAATGAGTAGACGAGAAGGTATAAACTAAATATATTCCAATATATAAACCATGCCAGAAAAGCAACCATCAATTTCTCTTCCCCTTGAACTTTTCATTTAAGCACAGACACAGTTTTAGGGACTAATGAAGAGAAGATATAAATGTTGATGAAGAAATCACTTAATAAAATGCCATGAACACAGTTAAATAGTATTTACAGGTTTGGGAGAAGAGGGGTATCTTTAAAACACATAAAAAGTACATGATAACATAACCAGTACAATTATTATTAACATTTGACTTAATTGCCTCTTTAAAAAAAAAAAAAAAAAGCATTACATATCATCCTCAAGTCCATTGTGTCCTAATGCCCGCTGCTAATCCTCCAGCAATAATAGGTATTATTCTGTATTTGTTTTAAATTAATACAAATGTTGTCACACTGTATCCACCATTCTACAACTTGCCTATTTTATGAAATATTATTTTTTGAGATGCATAAATCTTGATATACAGAGATTTCTTTAACATATTTAATTTTTTCTGACAGTCATGCATTCTTGCACTATTTTGTGTGATCCTTCCAACTCCAAGTGAGTTAAATGAGTTATAACATCTCCACTTTACAGATGAGAGTATTCAAGATTGCCCGGGGGTAGGTAAAGAACCTTCTGGCTTCTTGGCCAATTCTTCTTCACTGTACCAACTGTTTTCAAGCTTATACTTTTATCCATAAAACATTTTTTCAAATAGAAAACTTATATAGAATCCCAACATGTAGGAGGAATTCACATTAGAGCTAGAGGCAGAGGTCCTGGACTCTGCCCTCAGCCTTTCCTACATCCTGCAGTGGCCCTTGACGCAGTTTCATGAACCTCTAGGTCTTGGTGGCACCTATTATGGAAGTCGGTGGACTAGAGCAGTGGCCTTTCTGCAAGCGCTATGCAGCCAGACAAAAGTTTTAAATACAGAGACCAAAATGCCCACAGCGATTTGGTTAATGGGAAAACTCAGCACACTTTTTGTGATGCCACCTATGCAACGCAGTGTAATGGCAAAAGGCAGCTAGCAAATCTTGGCTGGTATCCAGTATGCAGAGGAAAAGCTGTTTAAAATTCTCCTCAGTTTAGAATTTGGCCAAAGTAGGTTTCAAGAACATAGAAACCCCGTATTGTAAGGAACACAGAAATGCTTGAGACAGATGACAAGAGCAGTGAGCAGACATCAAGGAAAGGGTGGTTCTTGCAGAAGAAAGAAAGGAGAGAACAAACCCTTCAAAAGAAGTGGTTTAGTTCTTGACAAGAAAGATATAAAGCATTCAGAGAAATTAATAGACAAAAATGAAAGCAAAGACAACTTAAAACAGGTTCTCTATATATGGAACCAAAGTTTAAGAAGGCGAAACAGATAAGAAAGGTGGCTTTTTTAACGTTTTTGTTTTGCTTTAGGTAGAATGATGAGAGTCTGAGAAGAAGAAAGAAGGCCTCAAAATAAAATAAATACATTTTCAAAATCATGAGAATAGCACTAGGTAAAGCATAGACATAATGAAAGTGGCAGGCTGGGCACGGTAGCTCACACCTGTAATCCCAGCAATTTGGGAGGCCGATGCGGGCAGATCGCAAGGTCAGGGGTTCGAGACCAGCCTGGCCAACATGGTGAAAATTACTAAAAAAAAAATTACAAAAATTAGCCGAGTATGGTGGCATGAGCCTGTAATCCCACCTACTCAGGAGGGTGAGGCAGGAGAACTACTTGAACCCGAGAGGTGGAGGTTGCAGTGAACCAAGATCACACCACTGCACTCCAGCCTGGGTGACAGAGCAAGACTCTATCTCAAAAATAAATAAATAAATAAATAAATAAATAAATAAATAAATAAATAAAATAGCATAAACTGGAGAAGCCTAAAAGACAGGATACAGCACTGTGAGATGAAAAAATCAATTTAATTTGAGATTAAACATAAGATTATAGATCAAAAGTGACATATTGCATACAAATCTATATGGCATAAGTACTGCAGACAAGAAGGATGATGTTGAAAGTCCATCTTAACTAAATGTTAGTATTGTAAGGTTCAGGATAAGAAGAATAAGAAAACAGCTGGGTGTGGTAGCTCACGCCTGTATCCCAGCACTTTGGGAGGCAGAAGCAGGCGGATCACCTGAAGTCAGGAGTTCAAGACCAGCCTGACCAATATGGAAAAACTCCATCTCTACTAAAAATACAAAATTAGCTGGGTGTGGTGGTACATGCCTGTAATCCCAGCTACTCAGGAGGCTGAGGCAGAAGAATCCCTTGAACCTGGGAGGCGGAGGTTGCAGTGAGCCGAGATCATGCCATTGCACTCCAGCCTGGGCAAAAAGAGTGAAACTCTGTCTCAAAAAAAAAAAAAAAAAAAAAAAAAAAAATAAGAAAAGAAAAAAGAATAAGAAGAATAAGAAAACAATAAGAAAAGTAATCTTATTGATGTATGACAAAATATGGATGAAACATACTTTTAAACATAAAGTAAAATCTGGCCTACCCAAACTACCCCATAAGGGAAATAATAGTAAATTGTTCAATCAGTTCCTGTTCTGCTGCTAATCTTAAAGCCATTTTTTAAGGAAGAAACTATTAAGGAAAACTGAACATATACTATAAAAAGCATTACATACTACATGATATAATTAAATGTAACTCTACTCAACAGTACTTGTGAGTAATATACAACTGTAAATACATACCCCTCAGCCAGAAAATATCTACAAGAAATGTTTGGCCAGAATTGTCAACTGTTGTTAAAATATGACTTCTGTCTTGGTCCTTCCTATTTCATACAAGACTCATTAATTCCAGATATCAATGCTGATATGCTTATAGTAATAAGCTCTATAATTTTTCAATTATACAGTTTTTCTGGTTGTAGCCACTTAAGTTTATCTCTTGTGTTTCTACTGTTCTGTTTCTGTTTATAAAATTCTATTTGTTATTTTGAAAGTTAATGTTATACATAAAGTATAGAAGGCATGACTACTTTGTTGGGCTTGTTAATTTCCTTTGTTAATTTCTTCTATATTGTACTAGTTTAGAAGAATATGACTGACTCTCATGACTTACGGTAGGAAAAATAATCTTCAAAATTGAACACATTACTCAAATGCCTTTTCACTATAGTTATTTATTTTTTACTCTAAATGCCCATTATAAAGAGCTTTGTTACCCCAAATATGAGTACAGTGTAGGCAACCACATTGAAATAATAAGTAAATCTGTTATGACTGTTTTGTGTGCATTACACTAAGTCTGAAAAAATTAAATGACAAAAAGAGAGAAGTGGGCCAGTTATAAGTGATATGATTTATGTATAAGAAAATTTGTGTAATACAAAATTTGTATAATACAAAATGAAAGATAGCATCTTTGCTAATCATGCTATAGTGATAACTGGTATTAATGTCTCAAAGTCCCTGAAATATTAAATAAATAAAAGATGAATAAACCAAGTCCTGTTAGAACAAGAAAAAATGAAAACTATGATAAAAAGAATAATCAAAGCTTAAGTTTCAAGATATCAGACAGGCAGTCATATGTTAAAATATGATATAAAAAATATGCATTGGTAGAAGATGAAGGTTATACCAAACAAAACAAATATTCTCAGCTACAGAGTGTTTAATGAAATAAAACAGATAGGGAAGTATAAGGAAATAAAAGAAAGCATAAACAGAAAAAAGAAACTGAGAAAAGTGTATGCAAACAAAGTACAGAAGGTAGAGAGAATAGTGAAAGGTAAGGACTCCTTAACAAAAAATAATTGATAGTAATAAAACAAAAAGACTATTTAAAGTGTTTTGAAAAGAGAAACACTAGAAATAATGGTAGAATAATGGTAATCTTCATAAACCTTCCTCAAAAAGCAAGAAAAAAATTATAGTTCAGGAGGACATATGTTAGTTAATGCCAAGAAACTTAACAATGATGAAGAATAAAAATCTTTAACAGTAGATCTTATAACTCAAAGAGGAATTATAAAGTTTTAAAATAGATACATACTGAAGTCACATGACCTCACTGACATGGAATTGTAGCTCCACAAATGTTAAGGTGGGAACAGGTATGCGAAATTATGAGGTGACAGAACAATAATAAATAAGAAACAGCAAAAAAAATTTTACTGTTTTGGGGATTGGTAAAACAGTAGTGTTTTTAGCAGAAATATCATTGGCTACTCGGGATGGGACCAGAATGATAAGTTGTGTTCATGATTTTTTTTGTTTTGTTTTGTTTTTTTTTTTGAGGCGGAGTCTTGCTCTGTCGCCCAGGCTGGAGTGCAGTGGCCAGATCTCAGCTCACTGCAAGCTCTGCCTCCCGGGTTCCCGCCATTCTCCTGCCTCAGCCTCCCAAGTACCTGGGACTACAGGCACCCGCCACCTCGCCCAGCTAGTTTTTTGTATTTTTTAGTAGAAAATATCCTGTGTTCGCCAGGATTGTCTCCATCTCCTGACCTTGTGATCCGTCCGTCTCGGCCTCCCAAAGTGCTGGGATTACAGGCTTGAGCCACTGCGCCCGGCGTGTTCATGATATTATATGTTAGGTGTCTTTGGAAAATCAACAGGAAATACCCCCTTTCATATATTCTCAACAACAAATCTATTGACCCAGTTATATCAGTACCCATTATCTATGCCTTCCCTCCTATTAAATGGATTATTATCATTATATTTATTGTATGCTGTTTTCTAGCATCAATCCCCTTACAGTACACTAGATCTGGTCCCTTCTCACCTATATTGCTCTAACAATGTCTCCTAACTCTCCTGTGTTATCAGTTTTTCTCTCTGTATTAGATTATCCCCCTCAACAGACGGTATTCTTTAATATCTTTTATCTTTAAAACAATCTCCCTGTACTTCACAACCATGTCATTAGTCTCTTCTTTACAGCAAGAATCCTTGACAATTTTGTTTAGACATTCTCTCCTTCTGTTCTCTCTCAACATACTCCATTAGAATTTCCTTTCCCACTGTTCTACTGAAATAATTCTTGCCAATGACATCAATGGCTTTTATGTTGCCAAATCCAATGGTCATTTCTCAGCCCTTATCTAATTTAATTTATCAGCATGATTTGATACACTTAATCATCCCTGCATCTTGAGACACTTTCTTCACTTGGCTTCTGGGACAATATTTTCTCTTGCTTCTATTTTTACTTAATTGATTATTATTCTCTGTTCCCTTAATTAGTTTTTCCTTATCTTCCCAACCTCTAAACGAAATATGTGGGGGCCAAAGAACTCATTCCTTTGACCCTTTCTTTATCTATGTCTAGATGATCAATTCGGTTGCATGGCTTTAGTGATCAATTTCATATTGAGTATCCATAAATTTGTGTGTCCATGCTTGACTTCTACTGTACTCAAGATTCATACATTGAACTTCAAATTGAACATCTCATAGGTATCTCAAAATTAATTTCTAAAAACCCGAACTTCTAAGAGATAACAGGATAAAAACCTAGATTACCTTGGATATTGGAATGACATTTTAGATATATCACCAAAGGCGTGATTCATGAAAGAAATAATTTTAAAGCTGCACTTCATTAAAATGAACAACTTCTGCTCTACAAAGAGAAATGTCAAGAGAATGTGAAGACAAGCCACAGATGGGGAAAAAATATTTTCATAAGACAAGTCTGATAAAGGACTATTATCCAAAATACAGTCTTAAGTGTTGGGTCTTAAATGAATAACCTAACTGAAAAAATGGCTAAAGACATGAACAGACACCTCACCAAAGAAGATATGGCAAATAAGCATATTAAAAGATATTCGACATCATATGTCATTATGGAATTGCAAATTAACGACGAGATATCGCTATATGCCCATTAATTCAAATGAGTAAAATGCAAAAACACTGACAACACCGCATGCTGAAAATGATGATGAGAAACAGTAATTCTCTACTGTTGCTGGTAGGAAGGCAAAAATGGTACAGCCACTTTGGAAGACAGTTTGGCAGTGTCTTACAAAATTAAACAGACTCTTACCATATGATCCAGCAATTGAAATTTATCTCTTTGATATTTACCCAAGTGAGTTGAAAATTTATATCCACATAAAAACCTGCACTCAGATATTTATGACAGCTTTATTTCAAATTGCCAAAACTTGGAAGTAGCGAAGATGTCCTTCGGTGAATGGATAAACTATGGTATATCCAAACAATGGGATGGTAGAAAGAAATAAGTTATCAAGCCATGAAAACACATGGATGACATTTAAACGCATACTAGTAAATGAAAGAAGTCAATCTGAAAAGGCTACACACTCATTATTTCAACTATATGACATTCTGGAAAAGGCAAAACTATGGAGACGGTAAAAGAATCAGTATTTGCCAAAGGTTTGGGGGAGAAAAGTAGAGCATTGAGGAAATTTTGGGTAGTGAAATTATTCTGGATGACATTGTTACCAACAAAGCTGCCCCCACCAAAAAAATGGGGTCCTTGCCTGTTTGGTGCCATGAAGCCAATATGCAAAGCCAAAAGTGTCAAGCAGTGCAGGCTTTATTTCATGGCAATGGAATGGAGAAGTGGGAGCTTAGCTCACAAATCAACTTCTCTACTATGGAAGGGTGAGGAAGTTAAAATATAGTTTCTCTAATGAATAAGTGGGACATTAAAAGCAAGGGAAAGCCGGGTGCAGTGGCTTATGCCTGTAATCCCAGCACTTTGGGAGGCCAAGACAGGTGGATCACTTGAGGTCAGGAGTTTGAGAGCAGTCTGGCCAATGTGGTGAAACCCTGTCTCTACTAAAAATACAAAAATTAGCCAGGTGTGGTGGCACATGCCTGTAGTCCCAGCTACTCAGGAGGCTGAGGTGGGAGAATTGCTTCAACCCAGGAGGCAGAGGTTGCAGTGAGCCAAGATCACACGGGCAGCAGAGCAAGACTCCGTCTCAAAAAAAAAAAAAAAAAAAAAAAAGCAAGGGAAAAATATTCATGTGTTCTATGGAAATGGGCAGGGAACTTCCTGGAACCGGAGTGTTGCCATCCTTTCTGTCCTTTTATTACTTCTTCCAATTATTGTCATGGAGACTGTCAACTGTCATGGCGCTGGTGGTAGTGCCATTTAGCATGGAAAAGAGATTATAATGAAGCCTGAAGTCTTTTTGAAGCTGTCAGTCAGCTATCTTGGTTCTAAGCAGTCTCAGTTGGTCTGGTTACAGGGGAACTTTTTATTGCAGGTTTCCTGTTTCTTAAAGACAAACACAGTTATAGCAGGGTAGAAATTTAGTTATGTTACATAGGCATTACACCAGGTAACAATATGACAATTATGAATACATGTCATTATATATTGTTCAAAGTCACAGAATGTACAACACCAAGGATGAACCCTAGCATAAACAATGAACTTTGGGTGATAATGATACGTTAATATAGGTTCATCAATTGTAACTACTGTACCACTTTGCTATGAGATGTCCATAGTGAGAGGTTGCTTGTATGTAGAGACAGGCAGTATATGCAAACTTTCTGAACTTTCTGCTCAATTTTGCTGTGAACCTAAAACTTCTCTAAAAACTAAAGTTAATTAAAAAAAAACTGAACCACCCCCAAATGTTGTCAGTCTCACTTCTATGTGTTAAACATTTGCAACTTCCTTGAAAACTTTCCTATAGCAAATTCTGTTGGCTATAGGACTCTCCTATAGCAAACTCTCCTATAGCAAATTCAACATATATGTCAAACCTGGCTCTCTCTCACTGCTATTGTAACTACCATTCCAGCCCAAGACATAATCATCTCTCATCTGAACTAATACTGTGTCTTCCTAATGGGTCTCCCTGCTTCTGTGTTATTCTCAATAGTCTATAATTCACACGACATCGATGATACTTTTTAAACAAGTCACATTATGTCCCTTGTTTGCTTAAAATGTTCCAATCTCACTCACTATAAAATCCAAAGCCTTCATCATTGTTCACAGCCCTAAGATTCGGTCTCCCTGCTTCCTCTCTGACTCTCCTCCCACCTTTCTTTTCCTTATTCAATTCCTTCCTGACATACCAGTTTCTCCGCTCTTCTTAGGACCTCCTCAGTCCTCTCCTGCCTTGGGGCTTTGGCACCTGCTCTTCCTTCTGCCTGGAATGTCATACCACCCATAGTCACATGGACTGCTTTCCTCCTTGTGTTCTTCAGGTCTCTGCTCCAGTGTCATCAGAGAAGGTTTCCTTCATGACCTCATAAAAAGAAAGCACCACTGTCGCTTCCTATCAACCTTACCCCGACTTTACATTCTCCATTGCACTCATCATTACTTCCCCTTTCTTTGTCTGTTAATCTCTTTCACCTAAAAATGTAAGCTTCATGAGAACCGGAGTTTCATATTTATTTCACTGCTATATCCATAGCTTCATTACAATGCCTGGAACACAGTTGGTATTCAATACTAACATTTGTTGAATCAGCCTCATAGAAAAAAGAAGGAGGGTTGGAGATACTGACTTGAGCCTCAGATATATGGACTCACCAAGGGAGAAGAAGTTTACATTGAAGAAGGCTGAGAGCAGATTACTAAAACCTTTGAGAGGCCGCAGAAAACAGAATAATCAGAATGTAGCAAAGTTTTCTTTAGGTGTGTCTTTCATAGCATACTTACATGCCAAACTACATACCCAAACAAACATTCTTGAAGGAAAGGAGATAATACCTACTAATTCTTTGAAAAACCGTTCGGGGAGAAAGAGTCATGGGAACAACTAGTCTCTGCATATATACTATATCCAATTTGAGCCAGCTCTCCAAAACTAGGAGAGAGAAAGAAGAGGGGTGGGGTAAGGCTAGTTACAAAGAAAGCATTTATGTGACTTTGTTGAAAGGAAGACTCTAGTATTGAAAAATTTGCATGATTGTGGGGATAAAGACTCTATAAATGCAGAAGTCTGTCAAAGTCTGGAGAATAGGTAGCCAGACGATGAAGTGCATTTAGAAGTAAAAGGAGAAGGAAACATGTGAGAAGGAATCATGAATACTTGAGCAGTCCAACCTTATAAGAAATTGTGTTGGCTTTGGTGGTGGAAGAGGAAGAGTAAACATGTATTTATATTATAAAAATAAACCGTATCTTTTAAAAACTGTAGATCCAGTGAAAAGTACTTCAAAGGGTCTCTACTAATGTGTGAGATTAAGTCTTCTGATTACCATTTTGTACCTCCAATAATGTTAGTGCAATACATCTTCAAATGCTTTATGCTGCTAAACCCAACAGAGTCGCATTCTTAAATAAAATTTTGTTCCAACCTCCAACTTTCCTTAGATACATTTATTGACTATTAAAATGTGGCATCTAGGATCTGCTGAGAGTGAAAAGTAAGAAAGGAAGACATCACACATTTAAAGAAACAGATTCCGGAGGTTTATAGTAAGAGGAATTTGGTACAGTGATTAATACTATTTGGAAGCTAGTTGTTAACCAAACCACTGCCAGCCCCTGAGAGTTAGTTACAAAATGAATTATAAAAGTCTTCCTGAGCAGTGAAAATTAGGAAACTGACAAAAATTTATTTTTAAAGAATAGTGAGACAAACTGGAGAAAAATATCATTTTGACTGTGGCTTTAGGAGTGAAGCAAAAAATAAAATAAAATGAAATAAAATACACTCAGAACTGAGTTCACCCCATTATTACTCTGCAATTTTTCCCTAATTCATGTGATGAGACAGAGCAGAGGCTAAACCCATTTTATTGTCACCACAACCTAAGCATAGAACTAGCCACTGAAGGGAGGCATCCAGCTCTGGGACATCTCTGTGCTGATTAGAAATAGTGAGTAAGCTCTATACACACACAGGACCTTCCATAAGACATACACAGGCAAATAACTAACATTCTATCTCAGGCATTTAGCTTTAAACTTTTTGCAAAATCTAATAAACATGTCTACGTATATTCACAGCAAAACTGAATTAACCACGTATTTGAAGTTCTCTTCACCTAAAAATATTATTGCAGTTTTATATGCACTAGCAATGTTAATTTTTCGGAAAGCTCCTGGGATGATCAAATATGTCAATATGTCCATGTGGATCTTGGAATCATCTGTAAAGATTACTGCATAAGTATAATTGAATTTTTCCCTATTTCCAAGTGGACAATAAAATTCCATTCCACCCCCTTCCTCTTTCAAATAAATATGTTTTTAAATGGAGTACCTTCTCAGGAAGGTAGACAGGGGAAGAAAAAGAGAAGAGTTTAAATCAGTTTATTTGATTTTCTATTCACAAAACTGGGTTCTCATGAGTTTAAAGGAAAATGGTAAGGGTAGCAACTATGTGAAGGTTTCAGTTACCCACACTATTCCTATTCCTTGCTGTGGCTAATGTTTGATTAGTGATTTATTAAATTAGCTGGGGAATATAAGAAAAGGAGTTCATTCAGCTTCATTTCTGATAATTCTTATCCTTTTATGTAGTTTATTTACTGAAATAAAATTTGGCAATTTTCTCCCAACCTGATCCAACACCAGAGTGGGAGGAAGACCCCATCGCCAAGGTGACTTCATGCAAAAATCTGACATCTGTGTACTGTTTCCACAGACTTCCCCTGAAAACAGAATAGACCAAATCCCCATGTGACTGAGACATTCCGTAGCCAAAGGATACCCCTCATAAGATGAATTTGGCATACCTTTCACACTGATGTCTCCCAGAAAAAAACCTCCTGGAACATAACCCAGGGAGCATACATTGCAAGAAAAATAGTGTGGCATTTCTATGACCATAATATATATACATTTGGTGGATGAAAGCCTCATGTTGATCACACATTGGCAGGGCCTGTGTTAGCTGTTTAGAAGTGGCTTGACTTTACCTCAGAAAAGTTGTTCTTTCAAGAGATATCCTTTGCTTAAGACCCAATAGAATCTCATGCAACAGGGCAAATAATACCTGTCTGACTATAGTTTCAATCAGTGTCAAATATAACCTTTTCCCCCATCCCATGTCAGTTATGGAAAAAGAAGGAAAGTCGTGAGGTGTAGCACATAGCCAAGCTTTAGAATTATGTGGGAAGCTTATTGAAAATATGGATTACTGGTACCCAGAATTACTTAATCAGAATCTCTGACGGATAGATGAGCCTTGGAATCCAGTATGTTTAACCCTTGCCAATGGGTGATGTTGCTAATTACCCAAGTTTGGGGAAGCCCAGTCAAGTAGAAAGCATATGACACGTCAGTGGAGAGAGCCTTCACAACATCTTGCCCTCTGGAGGTGTGGCCTTCACTAGGTCTCAACTCTCCAGCCTGTGAAATGGCGATAAGGCTGACTGCCTCCTTTCCACTTCATCTCACTGAGATGTTGTTTAGACTAAAAAGAGGCAGACCTTAATTTTCTGATTTGTGGATCGGAGAAAGCAGAGGCATGCCCTTCTCATATCTACGCAGGGCTGAGGGTATGCCTCATTTGCCCGCATGCAGTGTCCAGCTTGTATGCTGCCACTCTGTTCCCATGTTTCTGGAGTGGCATAGCCTGGGGCAGACAGAGCACAAGGATGAATGAATCTGGCAAGTCTGTGGACAAGCTGATGATACAGTCTTGCTGGGCCTGAATAGTCTGACCCCCATCCTTCCTCCTAAGTCATCCCTCCTCAGAAAATAATAATCTCTATATTATCAGGAGTATGGTGTTATCAGCCACCTGGAGTGGTTGGGGATGAGCTTGGCCCCCTCAGAAAATATTATAAAAGAGACAGCCAGGAAAGTCTTTTTCGTCTGCATTTTGGAGATGTGGTTGGGTATTCTAAAAGGCAAGAACTGGTGAGATGGAAATAAATAATAATGATTTTTTCTTTCAGAAATCTTTGTGGAAGGTAAACGTGCCATCTGCGGATGAAAAAGACCCTCTACCTAGTTAAAGTCCAGTTAACACTTTAGAGAGCTCATATGAGAATGCTTGAATATTCAGTGATAACGAGTTGTGGTTCTTAATGCTTACCTATTTCTATTATAGTGCCTGCACAGGTTGGACACATAGTAAGTACTTAATAAGTACAAGTTGCCTAACTGATTTTTACATCTGTCCACAGAGGTGCTGGGATTTATTCTAGGGATGTAATAAGCCAAATGGACTGTGTTAATAATGCCCCTGTACTTTGGAAACTAGAGAAGGCCTTTTAAATACAAAGAAACCAGATGCCACCAGACCCTTGCATTTTCTTGGTCTCTTAGGCAAGACCCAGAGGGCCATGCTACCGCCATGGATATAGTCTCTAATGAAGTATTTATACTCAGAGACTCCAGTCACCTAGGAGAATATTTATGTGGCAGTAAAAAACTTTAACAGAAAGCTGTTTGGCTCTAATAGTTTCAGGTATTTCTACACATCTCTGCTCACCATGTGTCATGTTGAATTATACTGTATCCAGCATGTGACAGCAGCAGCCCATAATGGAATTTATATAATGGAATGGCCTGAGAGATGAAGTGATAGGATGGCAAAAGAATAGGGGAGGGGAGAGAAGAGAGGTAAAAGAACTTTAAAGAGAAATATTTCTTTTACATTTGGTTGTTTGATTTCCAGATTCAGAAGAAAATGAAGACTGTAAGGAGAAATATATGTGGAATATATATATATATATATAGTGGGAATATATGTGGATAAATTGAAGGCAGCATAGTGTAGTGGACCAAAACACAAATTCTTGAGCCACACTTTATGAGTGCAAATCCCAGCTTTGTCATGTACTTAGCTCTGTGACCCCAAAGCTACTTAGCCTTTCTGTGCCTCTGTTTTCTTATCTGTAAAATGACAATGACAATAGTAATACTTCATGGAAGTTACTGTGAAAATTAAATGATTCAATATTTAAGTATTTAGAATACCTGACCCATAGTGAATGCTACATAAGTGAGATATATGTGTGTATATGTGTATATATCTTTTTATATTTATACATTTATATATACATTTATATGTATTTATAAGTATATATACAGTTTTTAAGTCAAGCACCCATTGTGTACCCTGAATTGAATGCTGCAGCAGGGGGCACCAGTATAGAATCTGACTTTGGTAGGTGTCATTCAAACCATAAATGAATATTCTCCAGAGAAAAAAATTCATTTTAAGCTTGGACATGTAATTTCCCTGGTCATTTCCCTTGGAGAAAAATGGCAAGTCTGTGCAACTCTTACTAATAGATACTTAATATTGAATATGCTGATCACTATAACCAACACTTTTCAAGGATTTTCTAATTTCAGCCTCACAACTCTATGAGTTGGAGCATAGTATCCCCAATCCATAACAGACAATAATAATGGATAATAGGCTGAGTAAGGAAAAACTGAGACACAAAGCTACGTCGAAACATGCCCAAATAATGGTGAAGCCAGTGTTCAAATCTAGCAGTACAATCCCAGGGCCCACGCTCTGTGAACCACTCTGCAGCCAGTACTCTAGAAGGAAAATATCACAGGAGTCGTTAAGTTTAAATATTCAGAGAACTGGTCAAAAAGGGAGCAGAAAATATAAGAAGGAAGAACCCTTCAGTAATTCATAAAGAGAATCATCAGTTCATTGCAGCCATATTTGTGCTTCTGGCTTAGGTGGCAGGGAGGACAATATAAAGCTTTCACAGAATACAAGAGAAAAGTCTGAGTACATCTTGCTAGGCTTCATAAACTTTGAACCTGTCATTCTGTGTGAGTCTGAGAAGCAGACAGAAAAAGAATGAAAGCAGTACTGCCAGCTGTTATTATGACAGTGCTTCCAGATTGATTAAGCACTTAACACTGCACCTGATCTAAAGTGAAAACGGAGCTACATTTTGAAAGCTTCTCTTGCAGAAACTTTCTGGGTGAATCGCTGGTTGATACTCTGACTTGGGCAGCCTCCTGTGTTTCTTCCTTTCTCTGTCCCACAGAAAGTCATCTTGATTTTTTAAAAGATGATTTGCATTTCACCAGATATAAAAATTTAAATTTCAAATGTCCAAGTGCAGTTTGCAAAGGAACTTTCCCCTCCACTCAACTAACCCAAAACATCACCATCTTGATTCCTGAAGCAATTTATTTTTTCCCTTTGTGGGCCTGAACAAAGGCAGGGGCTGCTTAGGCAGTAACATAAGGGCATTTACAAAAACAACTCTACTAACTAGAGAACATCTTGTTTAGTACTTAACGCTACATGATGAAGAAAAACTTCATCCTGGAGTTTGCTAGGTCTACTTTCTCCCACCATTTCCATCTGTTATTTGGCTGTGATACTGCCAGCAACTCAGATGGCTAAGTGCTCATCCAGGGCTTCTAGATTAGGGTCCGTCTGTTAACCCGTGAGTTTTGATCAGTCACTCATAGACTCCATTTCTTTGATGCCTACAAAAAAGTTTCTTAGGTTGGACATAGTTAACAAAACAAAGCATTCCTTTTTCTAAGAAAAAGGAAGAAAATTACCATATCTCTCCTTTTCCAGTGACATCTAGGGGTTCATGTTTACCACCACTAAGTCACTATGACCCCTTCCAAAAGTATTCTATCTAAAGTAAGTGTTTTTAACCAGGCAGAGTGGCTCATGCCTGTAATCCTAGCATTTGGGGACACCAAAGTGGGAGGATTGCTTAAGGCCAGGAGTTCAAGACAAGCCTGGAAAAAAAAGTGAGACCCTGTCTCTACAAATAATTTTAAAAATTAGCCAGGTGTGGTGGTGCATGCCTGTAGTCCTTGCTACTCAGGAGGCTGAGGTGGGAGGATTGCTTGAGCCCAGGAGGTCAAGGCTGCAGCGAGCCATGATTACACCACTGTACTCCATCCCAGTTAACAGAGCGAGACTCTGTCTAAAAAAAAAAAAAAAAAAAAAAAATTAAGGCCAGGCGCGGTGGCTCATGCCTGTAATCCTAGCATTTCGGGAGGCCAAGGCAAGTGGATCACCTGAGGTCAGGAGCTTCAGACCACCTGGGCCAACATGGTGAAACCCCATCTCTACTAAAAATACAAAAAATTAGCTGGCTATGGTAGCAGGCACCTGTAATCCCAGCTACTCAGGGAGGGTGAGGCAGGAGAATTGCTTGAACCCAGGAGGCAGAGGTTGCAGTGAGCCGAGATCATGCCATTGCACTCCAGCCTGGGCAACAAGAATGAAACTTGTCTCAAAATAATAATAATAATAATAAATGTTTTCATGTAATATGTATAGATTTATAGATATATGGGCTTATTTATAGATCATTATGATACATACACACAGAGAATTGAAAGGCTATTCACCAAAACGTTCACTCTGGTATTTTTAAACGGTGGGATTATCAGTGTTTTTCTTCATTTTATATAATAACATTTTCTAAGCCTTCTATAATGATTACATATTTCTTATGAAGTGAACAGAAAGGTATTTAAAACTAAAAATTAAATACCTACTGTTTCTCGTATTTCTAAGAAAGATACAAAAATGAACAGAGAAACTAAGACATTTTCCCAGGGTACTCCATGACCTTGATAAATTAGAAAGCCAGGTCAAAAGTAGTCTAGTTTTGGTTGAATCCAATCATTTCCTGCTGCCTTCCTGTGAGTGCATGTGTCTTTGAGAATTTCATGTGGCTGTGCTGTCCAATATGGTAACCACTAGCCGCAAATAGTATTTAAGTTTTATTTAATTAAATTTAAACATAATAAAAATTCAAAATTTAGTTCTTCAGTCTCACAGGCTATATCTTAAGTTCTCAATAGCCACGTGTGACTAATGGCTACCAAATGGACAGCACAGAAACATAAAATCACATCATTGCAGTAAGATTTATTGGACACTGCTGGTCTAGGTGCTAAGCTGCTAGCTAAGCACAATGTTACAATCAGCCATGAGCAACTCTTGAAAGGGAAGGCCTCTACACCTTTATTTGAAATAGAAAGCATGACTCTACTTATACCTGTTTCTTTCTCACACTGCATCAAGAGAGAGTGACTAGAAGTGTACTCAAGGGACCATGTGCTTAGTACACAGGGTTAGGCCATAGACCTTAATTTGAAGAGTCTCTGAGCAACTATAAAACCTAAATAGAAAATACATGAGTCACAGAGGTTCCAGTGGAAATCTAGACCGTCTGCCAATGTCAAATTATAAGTGGCTTTCCAAACAGCTGAGATACGTCTTAGCAGTGCACAACAGTGGAAGCCCAATCCCATCTCCATGTAGCAAAATGCAGGGAAGTTTTCATGCACAAAGAAAAACATGCAGTACCAGCAATAGGCAAAAGCACAAGGCACATAAACATCCTCAGTGATTGCTATACCACAGAGATGAGAAGAGAATAACTCT
Source organism: Rhinopithecus roxellana (assembly GCF_007565055.1). Taxonomy (NCBI): domain Eukaryota; kingdom Metazoa; phylum Chordata; class Mammalia; order Primates; family Cercopithecidae; genus Rhinopithecus; species Rhinopithecus roxellana. The sequence continues at coordinate 53,185,965 of NC_044552.1, forward strand.
TTGAGCATACATGAGACATACTTTGTACTTAGTAATTAGAGCTCAGCTTATTTTATATCATGTATCCTTGGACTGTCATTTCCATTCTTGCCACACAATATGTGATCCTTGAACCAGCAACATCAGCATCACCTGGAAACTTAGCAATGCAGAATCTCATGCTCTACCGTAGACCTGCGGAGTCAGGAACTCATTTAAAAGAGATCCCAGGTGAGTTATGGGCACATTAAATGTTCAGGGTCACTGATTCCTCTTTTTCTTATTTTACTTTCAATTTCTAGATTGAAAGAGAAGACTCAGATCTTCCAACCAAATTTTGTGCAGTACCCTGGATCTGGCGAACAGCATGAGGTTTAATAAACATTTATTGATTAATTGAAAATCTGAGGAATTGACTTTCAGAAAATGACAAACCAGCATACTTTGAATGAGGTGTCAAAAATATCCTTAAGAAATCAGGTGAGCATTTTAGCATTTCATTTTTGTTTAAAATGCAAAAAATAGATTATCATATAGTAATACTAATAAGCAAATAAACCATTCACGATTCCTTTGTTCTTTACATTGCTGTCTATAAGGGCAATCATTTTTAAAAGCTTTTATTGGATAGCTTGTGCAGAATCATGCCCTAATTATAGTCTTCCTTTTTATTTGCCATTGAGAGGAAATGCGCCAGATGAAGCTCTTTGAGACTCTATGGTTTGTTCAGCTGTATTAAACGCTTCTAACTGCTGACTTTTATCGTTCTTAACAAGTCAAGACCAGACTGAATGTCTTTGAGGATAATTGTTTTTATTCATTTCCCTTCTGTATTGCTAAAATGGAGGCAATATGTAAATTAAGGAAAGAGACTCGGATTCAGTACTGCCCAGACCTCGGCTGGTACTCAGAAAGAAGCAAAAGCAAATCTCCTCTACTCAGTTTGTTTTATGCCTCCATGGTCAGTGGGTTCTCCTGCAAAATGGACAAAATTTCTTGATTCTTCAAGGTGGTCACCATGCCACTAAGTTGCATAACTGATGTGTGTATAGAGTTCATTCTAAACAATTTTTTTAAAAACTGTGCTGCTGTATGTCAATGCTTCTAACATTTCATTCATATCAATGTAGTAAATGATGCAATTAGTAGGGTTATAGTATGGCAATTACTAAAGGCCAGGATTCAGACTCTCTGAGTCTTATTCTCAATTCTACCGTTTATCTGTGGGATAACCTTGGGATAAAGAAATAAAAACATTTGGCAATGTCTGGAGACATATTTGATTGTCATGAGTTGAAGCAATGCTGCTGGCATCTAGTGCATACAACCCAGGAACACTGCTAAATATCCCACAACGAACACCCCACAACAAAGAATCATCTGATCCCAAATGTCAGTAGTACTGAGGAAGATCAACCCCATACATAAAGAGCTTATTATCATCACCATCATTCAGCACTGACATGCTCAAACAAAACTCACAGTCTACCAAAACACCAGAGACTTTGAACTATGGAATCCTCAAATCAATAAACAAGGATTCACTGAGTTCTTACTTTATGCTCAGCACTGTTTTAGGTACCGTGGAAAACACAATTTCTTCCAGAAACTCGAAATTAGAATAAACAATTCAGGCCTAATAGGACAATTCCTCATTGATCCATTCCAGTAATTTTTTGCTGCCTCTCGACATGGTGCCCCGTCTAATTACAGGATGACTCCCTATTCCCCTGGGATGCCACTTTTCATTCTCATTCACTTCCTTGTTCTGAAGGAACAGCAATTTGCCACTGAATGGTTATTATTAGCCTTTTTCCCTTTAAGAGACTAAGAAGGAAAAAAAAGCCCACAGGATAATTTTAAAAGTTGTTGCTCCAGTTTTTCTCCAACTTTAGAAATCTCTGTTGGCTTTTAATTAAGAACTTGCATTTAGACTGTGAGATGAACCAGATTTGAAGGATTGTGGTTTTTTTTCTTTTAATGAAATGACACTCGTTTCCCTAGGAGGGGTTTTCCCCAGATTCTCATTGTTCTACTAAAGATGATTTACATGGGCATCTGTGGAAGTAGCTGAATCTGTGATTGGAGTGGGAGGCCAGGGTAGGCACACTGAGCCTTCCCTCTGAGAAACTAGGAAATAAACACCCTGGGGACACTGAGCCGAGATCCTCACAAACTTCAGTGTGAAATGGCCTGGAGGTGGAGTAAGTCAGAGTGGCAGCAGGGACTATATGAAATAAGACTCAAAAATATGCCATGAATGTGACTGAGTGAGTCAGCTGTTTCAGAAACCTGAAATGTTTCAGAAAACTGAAACATTTTCAGTCTACTCCCTCTCCTCACTTGACCTTAAATAATCTTGTGCATATTCAGAAGGAATCAATGCTAAAGTACATTTATACATCCAATTATTGGGGACTCACATTTTGAAGTCCCTAAATGCTTTCTTTATTTCTGAGCCACTTGGCTAAGAATCAGGGTAAACCAATGTTTCTCTGTATTAAAACTAGTAGGAAAAAATATAATAACGACAAGATATTTGCAAATCCTCAAAGTATCTCTCCCAAATATACTTATTGATTATAAAAGTGAAAAAAGCAACTTAAAAAATAGTAACTTTATAATGGATAAATTAGGCAGACATTATCTTAAACAAGTGATCAACGTCAACATCATCAGTAATAAGATGTTGTAATAAGATATACCAGTATCTTATACCATTCCTATGATGAACTGAGGACACAATATCATTTCTATGTTATTCTTGTCCAAAAATATATAACCCCAGGCTGGGCGCAGTGGCTCATGCCTGTAATACCAGCACTTTGAGAGGCCAAGGCAGATGGATTACTTGAGATCAGGAGTTTGAGACCAGCCTGGCCAACATGGTAAAACCCTATCTCAAATAAAAATACAAACAATAGCAGGGCATGGCAGCAGGCACCTGTAATCCCAGTTATCTGGGAGGCTGAGGCATGAGAATCGCTTGAACCCAGGAGGCAGAGGTTGCAGTGATCCGAGGTTAGCACCACTGCACTGCGGCCTGGGTGACAGAGTGAGGCTCTGTCTCAAAAAAATAAAAATTAAAAAAAAAAACACACACACAAAAAAATATAACCTCAATCTTAGCATGAATAAAACATCAGGCAAACTCAAATTGAGGGACATTATACCAAATAACTAACCAGAATCTTCAAAGGTGTCAGAGTCATGAAAGACAGGGAAGACTGAGAAACCGTCACAGATTAGAGCAGACTAAGGACACATAATAGCTAAGTACGATCCTGGACCAGAATCATGGATCAGAAAGAGAAGGCATTAGTGGGGAAAAAGTGAAATGTAAATGAGACTTTCAGACAAATTAACAGTATTCCATTGTGTCAGTGTTAATTTCCTGGTCTTCTTAACTTCTATGGTTGTATTGTAATAATATTAATGTTAGGGAAAGCTCCATGAATGGTAAACATTCCCTGTACTATTTTGCAAATTTTATCTAACTGAAGGTAAACCTCAGAGATATGGCAGGTTCAGTTCCAGGTCACTGAAATAAAACAAATTGCAATAAAGCAAGTCACACAAATTTTTTATTTTCCCAGTGCATATAAAATTAAGTTTACAATATACTGTAGTCTATTAAGTATGCAATAACATTACGTCTGTAAAAACAATGTATATACCTTAATTTTCAAATATTGCTTAAAAGTACTCACAATTATCTGAGCCTTCAGCAAGTCATAATCTTTTTGCTGGTAGAGGGTCCTGCCTCGATGTTGATGGCTGCCAACCGATCAAGGTGATGGCTACAGATACTTGGGGTGGCTATAGCAATTTCTTAAAATAAGACAACGAAGTTTGCCAGCTACATGGATGGCCTTTTCCTATCATGAAAAATTTCTCTGTAGCATGCAATGCTGTTTTATAGCATTTTACCCATATTTGAACTTCTTCCAAAACTTAAGTCTATCCTCTCAAATCCTACCACTGCTTATTAACTAAGTTTATGTAATATTCTAAATCTTTTGTTGTCATTTCAACAATGTTTGCTGCATCTTTATCAGTAGATTCTTCATCTCAAGAAACTTACTTATTTTCATCCACAAGAAGCAACTCCTCATAGTTCAAGTTTGATGATTAGATGGCAGCAATTCAGTCACATCTTCAGGCTCCACTTCTAATTCTAGTTCTCTGGCTATTTTCAGCACATTTGTAGTTACTTCCTTCACTAACGTCTTGAACCACACCAAGTCATCCATAAGGTTGGAATCAACTTCCATCAAACTCCTGTTAAGACTGATCTTTTAACCTCATCTCATGAATCATAAATGTTCTTGATGGCATCTAGAATGGTGAATTCTTTCCAGAATATTTTCAATTTATTTTGCCCAGATCCATCAGAGGAATCACTAGCTAGGGCAGCTATAGTCTTATAAAATGAATTTCTGAAATAATAAAACTTAAAAAATCAAAATTACTCTTTAATCCATGGGCTACAGAATGGATATTGTGTTAGCAGGCATAAAAGCAACATGAATCTCCTTGTACATCTCCATCAGGGATTTTGAGTGACCAAGTACACACTGTCAGACAGCAATAATATTTCAAAAGGGATCTTTTCTTCTGAGCAGTAGGTATCAGTAGTGGGCTTAAAATATTCAGTAAACCATGCTGTAAACAGTTATGCTGTCCTGTAGGCTTTGTTGTTCCACATAGAGAGCACAAGCAGAGTAGACTTAGCGTAATTCTTAAGGGCCCTAGAATTTTTTTTTTTTTCTTTTTTCTCGACAGAGTCTTGTTCTGTCACCAGGCTGGAGTGCAGTGGCACAATCTCGGCTCACTGCAACCTCCAACTCCCTGGTTCAAGCCACTCTCCTGCCTCAGCCTCCTGAGTATCTGGGATTACAGGTACGCACCACCTCACCCAGCTAATTTTTGTATTTTTAGTACAGGCGGGGTTTCACCATGTTGGCCAGGATGATCTCAATCTCCTGACCTCGCGATCCACCCACCTCGGCCTCCCAAAGTGCTGAGATTACAGGCGTGAGCCACTGTGTCCGGCCTGGGCATTAGAATTTTTGGAATAGTAAATGAGCATTGGCTTCAACTTCAAGTCACCAGACCCCAAGAGAGTCAACCTGTCCTTTGAAGCTTTGAAGCCAGCCACTGACTTCTCTTCTTTAGCTGTGAAAATCCTAGATGGCGTCTTCTTCCAATAGAAGGCTGTTTCATCTGCACTGAAAATCTGTTGTTTAGTGTAGCCACATTAATCAATGATCTTAGCTGGAGAACTTGCTGATGCTTCTACATTAGCACTTGCTGCTTCACCCTGCACTTTTGTGTTGTGAAGATGGATTGCTTCCATAAACTCCATTAACCAACCTCTGCTAGCTTCAAACTGTTTTTTCTACAGTTTCCTCACATTTGTCAGCCTTCATAGAACTGAAGAGAGTTGGGGTCTTGCTGTGGATTAGGCTTTGGCTTAAGGGAGTGTTGCAGCTGGTTTGATCTTCTATCCAGACCACTCAAACTTCCTCTATGTTAGCAATGAGCCTATTTTGCTGTCTTGTCATTCATGTGGTCACTAGAGTAGCATATTTAGTCTCCTTAAAGAACCTTACCTTTGCATTTACAGCTTAGCTATGTAAATGTAAGCCTAATTTTTGGGCTGTCTCAGCTTTGGACATGCCTTCCTCACTAAGATTAATCATTTCTCACTTTTGATTTAAAGTGAGAGACATGCAACTCTCCCTTTAACTTGAACACTTAGAGGTCATCGTAGGGTTATTAATTGGCCTAATTCTAATATTGTTGTGTCTCAGGGAAAGGGAAGCCCCATAAGAGGGAGAAAGATGGGGAATGACTGGTTGGTGGAGCAGTCAGAACACACACAGCATTCACTGATGATGTTGCTGTCTTACACGGGAATGGTTCTTGGCACCCCAAAACAATTACAATAGTAACATCAAAAATCAGTAATCACAGATCACCACAGCAGATATAATGACAATGAAAATACTTGAAGGAGTACAAGAATTACCAAATGTGATGCAGAGCCAGGAAGAGAGTACATGTTGGAAAAATAACATGTACTCTCGGTACATGTTTGTGGCAACCCAGGGTTCAGGTGTAAATAATATAATAACTACAAAGCACAATAAAACTAAGTATAATTGTATGAAAGTATTTTAAAATAAAATGTTTAAAATAAATAGGCAGAAAACTGCCCACATTAATGCTTAATTAATGTAGGGATATAAAGGCATCAGTTGGTCTTTGTACAGAGTTAGAAAATTGGAGGAGTGTAAATGGGAAAAGTAAGTATGAAGAATGGGTCTTATTCAGAGCATGGTGGGGTAAGAAGTAAGGGAACTTAGACTGATGAAACAATTTACTTCTGAACCAGAAAGAACCAGGGATTTTTTATGTTATTTCAAAGAGTGAAACACAACACACTGAGATACTCTTTCTCCAAATCCAAGCAGATCTTTGCTACAACTCCATGAGCCTTAATGCCCAGTGAACTAGGGTTCTAGGACCCCGAAGGCTTTAGATAAGCACAGCCTCCCACATTTTGCCCAGCCACCATTTCACAAATGCCAAAACACATAAAAACACCTGTCCATGATCATAGTTTTTAGATGTAGTTACAAACTTATATTTTGTGCTTGTTAGCAGCAAACTTTGTTTCCAGTGAAATCTTATGGGGAACTACAGTAAGTTAACTAATCTTTACTAAGTAAAATAAGTAAAACACAGAAAAGCCATAAATAATAATAATTATTATGATGGTTAATATTGTCAACTTGATTGAAGGATGTAAAGTATTGATCCTGGGTGTGTCTGTGAGGGTGTTGCCTAAGGAGATTAACATTTGAGTCAGTGGATTGGGAGAGGCAGACCCACCCTCAGTCTGGGTGGGCAACATCTAATCAGCTGCCAGCATAAAAGCAGTCATGGCAAGGGCTGACCTGCTGAGTCTTCTGGCCTCCGTCTTTCTCCTGTGCTGTATTCTTCCTGCCTTAGAACATCAGACTCCAAGTTCTTCCGTTTTTGGATTCTTGGACTTACACTAGCGATTTGCTAGGGGCTCTCAGATCTTCAGTTACAGACTGAAGGCTGCCCTATCGGCTTCACTACTGTTGAGCTTTTGGGGCTCGGACTGGCTTCCTGGATCCTCAGCTTGCAGACGGCCTATTGTGGGACTTCACCTTGTGATCATGTGAGTCAACTTCTCTAATAAACTCCCCTACATATATACATCTATTCTATTCTGTTCCTGTAGAGAACCCTGACTGATACAATAACTAATATGATTATTAATATAATAATAATGGCTCACACTTCTAATCCCAGCACTTTGGGAGGCTGAGGCGGGCGAATCACGAGGTTAGAAGATTGAGATCATCCTGGCTGACACAGTGAAACCCCGTCTCTACTAAAAATGCAAAAAATTAGCCTGGCATGGTGGCGGGCGCCTGTAGTCCCAGCTACTTGGGAGGCTGAGGCAGGAGAATGGCGTAAACCCAGGAGGCAGAGCTTGCAGTGTTTTATTATCAGGTCCACATTACAGATGAGGAAACTGAAGCAGGGAGATATAATTCCCTCCTCCCGCTGTCCCCGGTATATTTTAAGAGAGGTTTATTGAGTACAATTACATAAAGTCTACTCTTTTTCAGTGCACAGTTAAATAAATTTTGAAACACGTATGTGTATATAGTCCTATAACTACTACCACAAAGATATAGACTATTATCTTATCCCCTGAAAAAAATTCCTTTTGGGTTCTTTGTAGTCAATCTCTCTCCCACCCTAGACTCTGGAAACCACTGATCTGTACTCTGTTCTTCTACTCTTGCTTTTTCTAGAATTTTACATAGATGAAGTCACACAGTATGTAATATTTTGTGTCTGACTTCTTTCACTTAGCATAGTGTTTTTGAGGTTTATCAAGGTTGTTGCATTTATTGATTGCTTATTTTTTCATGTTGCTGAGTAGTGTTCCATTGCGTGGATTTACTACAACCTGTTTAGCTATTCACGCGCTGATGGACATCTGGTTTGTTTCCAGTGTGGAGTTACTGTGAGTGATGCTGCTATCATCAACATTCACATATATAGCTTTTTGTGAACATATGTTTTAATTTATCTTACCTAAATATTAGTTTGATGCAAAAGTAATTGTGGTCTTTGCCATTAAAAGTGTGGCATGTGCCTGTAATCCCAGCTACCTGGAAGTCTGAGACAGGAGAATCGCTTGAACTCGGGAGGAAGAGGTTGCAGTGAGCTGAGATCACACCACTGCACTCTGGCCTGGGTGCAACAGAGTGAGACTCTGTCTCAAAAAAAAAAGAAAAAAAAAAAGTATTCTATTGAAAGTAATGCCATTAAAAGTAATGGAAAAAACCGCAACTACTTTTGCACCAACCTACCTAACCTAAGAGTGAGGTTGCTGGGTCTTACAGCAAGTCAATTCTATGTTTAAGTCCATAAGAAACTGACAAACTGTTTTTCAAAGTCACTGTATCATTTTGCATTCCTACCAGCAATGTGTGAGACTTCTAGTTGCTTTACATCCTTGTCAGCACCTGGAACTCTCTATCCTTCTAATATTAGCTTTTCTAGTGGGTGTGTAGGCATATCTCAATGTTAATGGGTTTTAATTTGCATTTCCCTGATGACTAATAATGTTAAGTATTATTTTGTGTGTGTTTTCTGACCATTCATACATCTTGTCTATTGAATTGTCTATTGATTTTTTTATCAAGGATTTGTCTTCTTACTACTGAGTTGTAAGAGTTCTTTATATATTCTGGATATAAGTCCTTTATCAAATATGCATTTTATAAATAGTTTTTCCCATTCTATAGCTTTTCATGTTTTTAACAGTGTTGTTCAAAGGGTAAAATTTTTATAACTTTGATGAAGTTTAACATCAGTTTTTTCTTTCATGTTTTTGTATCCTATCTAAGAATGCTTTGTCTAACTCAGAGTCACAAAGATTCTCTCTGATATCTTGTTCTAGGTACTTTAAAGTTTTAGCTCTTACATTTAATTATATGTTCTGTTGTAAGTTAATATTTATGAATGTGTAAGGTAATGGTTGAGTTTTTTTAATATACAAATAGCCAATTGTCATTTGTTGAAAAGGCTGCCCTTCCCTCAGTTTTCTTATTTCTAAATATTTTATTTTTGTGCTATTGTAAGTGAACTATCCATTTCGATTTCCATTTGTTTGTTGCTAATATATGCAAGTAAGACTGCAGTTTAGAAAACAGACTGCAGCCTACAAAAAACGCTATTGGAACTAAAAAGTGATTTTAGAAAAGCTCTAGTCTATTTTCCAAACTCGACCAATTATTTATTAGAGTTTTGGATTTAAAAGATAATATAAGCTAATTATGAAAGATCAAGAATTACAAAAGTGAATAAAGAAAATATTAATGAACTTTTTCTGTCTCATCCTTAATCCCTCCTCCTTGAAGCAACCAGTTTTTATACACATTTCTTACATTCCCACATTCAAGCAGGTATCCAGTTAACTTTTCAAAATCCGTGGTGGAGGAGAGGTGCGATGTGCTCAGTAAAAGAAGAAAAAGCAGAATTAGCCTGCCAGACTTTCTGTCCTTGTTTCTAAAATCTGTCCCAAGGGAGAACAAACAGAGTTGTCAAAGAAAGGAAAAGTGCAAAGGGGAATTACAGAAACAAGCAGAGCATCTAGAAAGAAGCAAAGAAGAAAGTTGTCTTTATAAACAAGAAAAAGAATTTCCCACTGAATTAGAGAGGGGAAACAGGTCTATAAGTCCTACAGGGGCAAAAAACAAGCGGTGTAAGACCTTTGAGAAAATAGTATCTTTGGAAATTTACAGATGGCACTATTGGAAACCTTGTAAAGATTGTTATGTCTCAACTGTGGTATGAAAACAACAATGACCCTCAAACCTAAAGTCACAATGGAAAAAGAACAAATGCACAATGAGATGCAGCCTGCTTGAAAAGAAAGCTAATGATCAGAGAGGACCACCAGCCAAGGCATTGTAACTACCTTTGATTACTCAAGACCCAACAGGGGCCTACAAGAATGATAAAGCTAGAATATTTACCCAGGGAGGATGGTCAAATCAAATCACTTTATAAAGAATGGAATGCAACATTTTGTACCTCATGAATCTATTTTGAAGGACTTAGAAATAAAATTTTCTACAGCTTAAGGACTATGGCCTATTTACTGAAACTCCTAGATGGATGGTGGATTATGAATGTTTGAATAGTCCTAAAGGTCAGGAAGTCTGAATTCTAGTCTTGTCTGTGCTTGAAATATGATGTGTGGCTTTGAGCAAATATCTTCCTCAAATTCTCCACATGTGAAAATTAGATGTCTTAAAATATGCCTTCTAAATAAACCTGAATTTTTGAAGTTCTATTACAAACTACCAGAATATTGTGATATAACCAAAACACAGAATAAATACTAAATAATAAAATGCAGAGTAAAAATACAAAGACCTCATCCAGATAGCATTATCTAGCAACTTCCTCTCTCAAATCATTGCAAAGACCTTGTAAGAGCAAGAAACTCCTCAATGAATGATCTAACGATCCATCTTTTGTTCTTTGGAAAGCCGGCCCCTCAGACATCAGTTCATTTGCTCTTGGCTTACATACCATTCTCGTAAGTTGCTTCTCCCAAGTCCATTACATTAGAAGCAGCAAACTAAAGGTAGAGGAAGGAGATCTGAAGATCAAGAACAAAAATAAGGATAATATCACAAACAGCTGAAGAGAACCAACCTCAATAACAGATATAATCACTCCCAATCATACTCTACTGAAACTAGTACTGTGGCATATATTAATTCATGGTGACTAAATCTATAGGTTTGGAAATGGAAGGGACTTGGAATTTATCCAATGAAACTTGCTAAATGTAATGAAGTAAATCAAGCCAAAGCCTAGGGAGATGATTGAGGGGATCTCTCAATTAAGGTAATCTCCCCATACACACACACACACACACACACACACACACACACACACACACACACACCCCTACTTAATCACTGAGTTGAAATAAGAATCTTAGTCCTACTTTATTACTCTAACAATTGATTTTGAATTAAGAAAAGATTACATTTCTTAAGGTATACTCTATATCAGTCTTGTCCAACACATGGCCTGAGGGCTGCCTGCGGCCCAGGACAGCTTTGAATGTGGCCCAACATAAATTCATAAACTTCCTTAAATCGTTATGAGATTTTTTTGGCTGTTTTTTTGAGCTCATCAACTATCGTTAGTGTTAGTGTATTTTATGTGTGGCCCAAGACAATTCTTCTTCCAATGTGGTCCAGGGAATCCAAAAGATTAGACACCCCTGCTCTATATTGTCAGCAAGGAATTTGATCATCTATTTTAGCAAGAGAAGACTCCAATGTGGTAAACATTTTAAGTATCTCTGGATGTATCAATAAAAACATATTGTTGAACATATCATCTCCCAATACAGTTGTATAGATTATAAATGACAGTGTGTGCATGTCTGTGCACATGTACATGTGTCTCTATGTTTGTGTGTGTATATATGTTAAGAAGCACCCAATAGTGTGCTGCAGTCAACTCATATAACCTCTCAAGAGCCATTTTGTATATCTTTGCTTAACACCACATTAGAGACATCTCAATAGTTTGAAATCAGCCATGGTGGGAATATTTACATGACCAAAGTTGGCAACAGCTATAAATTGAGACTTTTTTTTCAGGAGATCTGATTGCTAAACATTTACCAGCATACCATCTGATAAGGTGTATTACCATACACACATATTTCTTGAAAGAAAATACAGCTTTAATAAATACATTCAGATTATTGAATACATACAAGGTAAATAACATTATCTGTAATTTTGTACTGTTGATACTTTAAGCGTTTCATTTGTTCTTATAAACATTGAAACTGAGAATCATTTTTCTTTAAATATAAGAAGGAAAGAAGCAAGGCCTTTTTCTATTACTGACACCTTATTGCACAATTAATAAGATGAATAGGAGAGAGAAAATATATATCTGTTCAAACTTGCCAAGCAGTACTTTAACATGTTGTGAGCAAAAACCAACGTCCCACTTCTGTAGTTTGCTGTGTGATGAGATGCAGAGTATATCGCCAACCACATCCCATGTTCCGTATGCAGTCCTAACAGCTTAATAACAATTTTTTAATGTCTCTTTATGAATTTGAGAGGTCTGGAAGAATGGAGTACAAATGAAGTGCCACATGACAAGAGTCCAGAAGTTTCAGACCTAATTCATCAAGTATATATAATATTTACAAGTCCTATATATATTATTGCCAATTACTTTTGCTTTTACAAATCCTTCTGAAATGAATGTGGTTCTTTCGCGATTGGCTTCAGTCGGATTTTTCATGGTTAACAGGGGGCTCTTTTACATAGTGACCAAAAGCATTGCTGGTATATTATATGTAATAATAAGATAGTTCCCCTAGCTCTATATACCCACCTTGTAAAATGGAATGTAAGTCATATTAAATCTTTATTAAAAGAGACCAAAGATCAACTAACATAATACAAGTAAGGGTTTTAAAACTGATAATATAAAGTGGTTCAGTTTTATATACTGGTACTGTGAATGCAGGCAACATTCTTCTTATTTAAAAACAGTTTTATTGAGATGTAGTTCACATACCATATATTTCATTCAAAGTGTACAATTCAATGGCTTTGAGTATATTTACACAGTTGTGCACCATCACCACCATCAATTTTATAACATTTTTATTCCCCTAAGAAAACCTTATACCCTTTAGCCATCACCCTCCAATCTCTTCAATCCCCTCCTTCCCCCACCAGCCCTAGGCAACCACTATTCTACTTTCTGCCTCTAAGTATAAATTTTCCTATTTTGGACATTTTATATAAATGGAGTCATATCATATGGGGTACATTGTGACTGGCTTCTTTCACTTAGCATAATGTTTTCAAGGTCCATCCATGTTATAGTATTACATTTCTTTATATTGCCAAATAATATTCCATTATATGGATATACCACATTTTGTTTATCCATTCATCAACCTGTGGGCATTTTTGTTGTTTTTAGTTTTTGTCTGCTATGAATAATACTGCTAAGAATATTATGTACAAATTTTTGCATGAACATATGTTTTCCTCTCTCTTGAGTATATACCTAGGAGTAGAGTTGCTGGGTAGCTCTAGGTTTAGCCATTTGGGGAACCGCCAGATTGCCTTCTAAAGCAACTGCACCATTACATTCCCACCACAGGTGGCATTCTTATTCCGCCAAAATACCTAGGGAAACTATGGAATCCCACTTAAAACCCCAACAATCCAGTCAATTAATATTTTCTTTCCTTTATTCTGCCCATTTTTATTAATTCAATAGCTGCTCACTATATAGACAAGTCAGCGACCACTAACATGACTATTCTATTCTAACGCTGCTGGCTTTCTTTTCAAAACACTCAACATTTTAAAGCAGTTTTTATCTTAAATTTTAATGAAGGAAAATTCGGTGGTGGTAATTAACATAAGGTTTGGTGTTACTAAGACAAACTCAAACACAATGGCTGTAGCCAGGTCAAGAGGCCTCATTTAGAAGGTTTCTTCCTCAACACCCACATGTAGAGGACACACAAAAAAATGTGGTTCTAATTTTTTACAGGATTACAGTCAATTAAACTTGCATAATGTTAGTCTCTTCTGGATCTATTTTCAGTGAATGAATTTGAGAAGGTCATACTGTAAGAGATGGCTCAACAAACCAAAACTCACATTAAACAAAAGAAAGACTTTGATACATCAATATTCTCCCCTTCTGTTTTAGAAAAAGTGACCACTGCACTAATGACTACACATTACATTGAAGCAGCAGCATCTTACATTTTCTTTCCAGTCCATCCAATTATTCACCTCTACATGTTTATATACCACTATCAGCAATTGTTCATGGAAAGAATTTATGCACAAATCACCAAAAAAATCCAAAAGAGTCTATGGAAAAGAAGAAATGGCTTTTATTTTGGGGAGAAAAGGGAGCCTAATGCACCTATTAATATTTTTTTCTTTCAAATATTATAGAACCAAAGTGAATGATTGGTTTAAAGAACAGTAAAATTGCTAAACAGTAAAAATGTCCTCATGGACCCCATAGAACATTGTTGAGGTAGCCTTATAGATGCACCTGTTTACATCTGTCTAACTCCCCTACCACACTGAAGCTCCTTGAGAACAGCACTTTGTTTTCTCTTCTTGTATCATCCCCATAATGACTCGTATCCAATGAGAGTTTCATAAATGTTTTCTAAAAGGTATTAATAAGATAAAGAGGAATATGATAAGACCAAAAACACAGGTCATTTATAATTTGCACCAGGGGCAACACTGCTGCCCAGTTGGTAGTTATTATCAGTAATGCACACTAATCCTGCTTCTGCCAAAAGCCTCGCTGGCACCTCTGAAATGATGACACATTCACAGAACAACAGGCCAGTGCTACATATAATTGCCAAGTATAGTGGGAGAACAGGAAATAAGGAATATTTGATGCCACTGAATTGGTAGGAGATGAATTTGGCTGGCATGAAAAAAATTCCACTTATTTGTTCAACTTCTAGACACCAACATAATTATATGTCAAATTTTGTGGGAAAGTTTCAGTGGCCCAGAATGTTAAAAAATCAGGTTTTTTTCCCCCATCAGGAATCCTCTTACGTCAGTTGGATAAAAAGAAACCACAGAAGTACTTTTCATAATGTCTTAGCTTACCATGAAGTGCCACTTGAAGCACATTCTCTCTAATCCCCCAAATCCTTGAACAATGCAGAGCGCTGAGAGATCAAACCCAATCCCATGATATTCCAAATTAATTTCAGAAGAAGTCTTTGCACATGTCTTCAGTACACTTTTTAACATGAATCTCGAGGAACAGCTCCAGTCTCCAACTCCCAGCGCGAGCGACACAGAAGACCGGTGATTTCTGCATTTTCAACTGAGGTACTGGGGTCGTCTCACTAGGGAGTGCCGGACAATCGGTGCTGGTCAGCTGCTGCAGCCTGACCAGCGAGAGCTGAAGCAGGGTGAGGCATCGCCTCACCTGGAAAGCGCAAGGGGGAAGGGAATCCCTTTTCCTAGCCAGGGGAACTGAGACACACAACACCTGGAAAATCGGGTAACTCCCACCCCAATACCGCACTTTAAGCAAACAGGCACACCAGAAGAATATACCCCTCACCTGGCCGGGAGGGTCCCACGCCCACGGAGCCTCCCTCATTGTTAACACAGCAGTCTGCGGCGATCTAACCGCAAGGCAGCAGCGAGGCTGGGGGAGGGGCGCCCGCCATTGCTGAGGCTTAAGTAGGTAAACAAAGCTGCTGGGAAGCTGGAACTGGGTGGAGCTCACAGCAGCTCAAGGAAACCTGCCTGTCTCTATAGACTCCACCTCTGGGGGCAGGGCTCAGCTAAAAAAAAACAACAGGGGAAGCAGGAGAGGCCTGAGCAGACGCAAATGACTCTGTCTGACAGCTTTGAAGAGAGTAGTGGATCTCCCAACATGGAGCTTGAGATCTGAGAATGGACAGACTGCTTGCTCAAGTGGGTCACTGACCCCTGAGTAGCCTAACTGGGAGACATCCCCCACTAGGGGCAGTCTGACACCCCACACCTCACAGGGTGGAGTACACCCCTGAGAGGAAGCTTCCAAAGTAAGAATCAGACAGGTACACTCGCTGTTCAGCAATATTCTATCTTCTGCAACCTCTGCTGCTGATACCCAGGCAAACAGGGTCTGGAGTGGACCTCAAGCAATCTCCAACAGACCTATAGCTGAGGGTCCTGACTGTTAGAAGGAAAACTATCAAACAGGAAGGACACCTATACCAAAACCCCATCAGTACGTCACCATCATCAAAGACCAGAGACAGATAAAACCACAAAGATGGGGAAAAAGCAGGACAGAAAAGCTGGAAATTCAAAAAATAAGAGCACATCTCCCCCTGCAAAGGAGCGCAGCTCATCACTAGCAACGGACCGAAGCTGGTCAGAGAATGACTTTGACGAGATGAGAGAAGAAGGCTTCAGTCCATCAAACTTCTCAGAGCTAAAGGAGGAATTACGTACCCAGCGCAAAGAAACTAAAAGTCTTGAAAAAAGAGTGGAAGAATTGACAGCTAGACTAATTAATGCAGAGAAGGTAATAAACGAAATGACAGAGATGAAAACCATGACACGAGAAATACGTGACAAATGCACAAGCTTCAGTAACCGACTCGACCAACTGGAAGAAAGAGTATCAGCGATTGAGGATCAAATGAATGAAATGAAGTGAGAAGAGAAACCAAAAGAAAAAAGAAGAAAAAGAAATGAACAAAGCCTACAAGAAGTATGGGATTACGTAAAAAGACCAAATCTACGTCTGATTGGGGTGCCTGAAAGTGAGGGGGAAAATGGAACCAAGTTGGAAAACACTCTTCAGGATATCATCCAGGAGAACTTCCCCAACCTAGTAGGGCAGGCCAACATTCAAATTCAGGAAATACAGAGAACGCCACAAAGATACTCCTCGAGAAGAGCAACTCCAAGACACATAATTGCCAGATTCAACAAAGTTGAAATGAAGGAAAAAATCTTAAGGGCAGCCAGAGAGAAAGGTCGGGTTACCCACAAAGGGAAGCCCATCAGACTAACAACAGATCTCTCGGCAGAAAGTCTACAAGCCAGAAGAGAGTGGGGGCCAATATTCAACGTTCTTAAAGAAAAGAATTTTAAACCCAGAATTTCATATCCAGCCAAACTAAGTTTCATAAGTGAAGGAGAAATAAAATCCTTTACAGATAAGCAAATGCTTAGAGATTTTGTCACCACCAGGCCTGCCTTACAAGAGACCCTGAAGGAAGCCCTAAACATGGAAAGGAACAACCGGTACCAGCCATTGCAAAAACATGCCAAAATGTAAAGACCATCGAGGCTAGGCAGAAACTGCATCAACTAACGAGCAAAATAACCAGTTAATATCATAATGGCAGGATCAAGTTCACACATAACAATATTAAACTTAAATGTAAATGGACTAAATGTTCCAATTAAAAGACACAGACTGGCAAACTGAATAAAGAGTCAAGACCCATCAGTCTGCTGTATTCAGTAGACCCATCTCACATGCAGAGACATACATAGGCTCAAAATAAAGGGATGGAGGAAGATCTACCAAGCAAATGGAGAACAAAAAAAAGCAGGGGTTGCAATCCTAGTCTCTGATAAAACAGACTTTAAACCATCAAAGATCAAAAGAGACAAAGAAGGACATTACATAATGGTAAGGGGATCAATTCAACAGGAAGAGCTAACTCTCCTAAATATATATGCACCCAATACAGGAGCACCCAGATTCATAAAGCAAGTCCTTAGAGACTTACAAAGAGACTTAGACTCCCATACAATAATAATGGGAGACTTCAACACTCCACTGTCAACATTAGACAGATCAACGAGACAGAAAGTTAACAAGGATATCCAGGAATTGAACTCATCTCTGCACCAAGTGGACCTAATAGACATCTATAGAACTCTCCACCCCAAATCAACAGAATATACATTCTTCTCAGCACCACATCGCACTTATTCCAAAATTGACCACATAATTGGAAGTAAAGCACTCCTCAGCAAATGTAAAAGAACAGAAATTATAACAAACTGTCTCTCAGACCACAGTGCAATCAAACTAGAACTCAGGACTAAGAAACACAATCAAAACCACTCAACTACATGGAAACTGAACAACCTGCTCCTGAATGACTACTGGGTACATAACGAAATGAAGGCAGAAATAAAGATGTTCTTTGAAACCAATGAGAACAAAGATACAACATACCAGAATCCCTGGGACACATTTAAAGCAGTGTGTAGAGGGAAATTTATAGCACTAAATGCCCACAAGAGAAAGCAGGAAAGATCTAAAATTGACATTCTAACATCACAATTAAAAGAACTAGAGAGGCAAGAGCAAACACATTCAAAAGCTAGCAGAAAGCAAGAAATAACTAAGATCAGAGCAGAACTGAAGGAGATAGAGACACAAAAAACCCTCCAAAAAATCAATGAATCCAGGAGTTGGTTTTTTGAAAAGATCAACAAAATTGACAGACTGCTAGCAAGACTAATAAAGAAGAAAAGAGAGAGGAATCAAATAGATGCAATAAAAAAATGATAAAGGGGATATCACGACCGACCCCACAGAAATACAAACTACCATCAGAGAATACTATAAACACCTCTACGCAAATCAACTAGAAAATCTAGAAGAAATGGATAATTTCCTGGACACTTACACTCTTCCAAGACTAAACCAGGAAGAAGTTGAATCCCTGAATAGACCAATAGCAGGCTCTGAAATTGAGGCAACAATTAATAGCCTACCCACCAAAAAAAGTCCAGGACCAGATGGATTCACAGCTGAATTCTACCAGAGGTACAAGGAGGAGCTGGTACCATTCCTTCTGAAACTATTCCAATCAATAGAAAAAGAGGGAATCCTCCCTAACTCATTTTATGAGGCCAACATCATCCTGATACCAAAGCCTGGCAGAGACACAACAAAAAAAGAGAATTTTAGACCAATATCCCTGATGAACATCGATGCAAAAATCCTCAATAAAATACTGGCAAACCGGATTCAGCAGCACATCCAAAAGCTTATCCACCATGATCAAGTGGGCTTCATCCCTGGGATGCAAGGCTGGTTCAACATTCGCAAATCAATAAACATAATCCAGCATATAAACAGAACCAAAGTCAAGAACCACATGATTATCTCAATAGATGCAGAAGAGGCTTTTGACAAAATTCAACAGCCCTTCATGCTAAAAACGCTCAATAAATTCGGTATTGATGGAACGTACCTCAAAATAATAAGAGCTATTTATGAAAAACCCACAGCTAATATCATACTGAATGGACAAAAGCTGGAAAAATTCCCTTTGAAAACTGGTACAAGACAGGGATGCCCTCTCTCACCACTCCTATTCAACATAGTGTTGGAAGTTCTGGCTAGGGCAATCAGGCAAGAGAAAGAAATCAGGGGTATTCAGTTAGGAAAAGAAGAAGTCAAATTGTCCCTGTTTGCAGATGACATGATTGTATATTTAGAAAACCCCATTGTCTCAGCCCAAAATCTCCTTAAGCTGATAAGCAACTTTGGCAAAGTCTCAGGATACAAAATTAATGTGCAAAAATCACAAGCATTCTTATACACCAGTAACAGACAAACAGAGAGCCAAATCATGAATGAACTTCCATTCACAATTGCTTCAAAGAGAATAAAATACCTAGGAATCCAACTTACAAGGGATGTAAAGGACCTCTTCAAGGAGAACTACAAACCACTGCTCAGTGAAATAAAAGAGGACACTAACAAATGGAAGAACATACCATGCTCATGGATAGGGAGAATCGATATCGTGAAAATGGCCATACTGCCCAAGGTTATTTATAGATTCAATGCCATCCCCATCAAGCTACCAATGAGTTTCTTCACAGAATTGGAAAAAACGGCTTTAAAGTTCATATGGAACCAAAAAAGAGCCCGCATTGCCAAGACAATCCTAAGTCAAAAGGACAAAGCTGGAGGCGTCATGCTACCTGACTTCAAACTATACTACAAGGATACAGTAACCAAAACAGCATGGTACTGGTACCAAAACAGAGATATAGACCAATGGAACAGAACAGAGTCCTCAGAAATAATACTACACATCTACAGCCATCTGATCTTTGACAAACCTGAGAGAAACAAGAAATGGGGAAAGGATTCCCTATTTAATAAATGGTGCTGGGAAAATTGGCTAGCCATAAGTAGAAAGCTGAAACTGGATCCTTTCCTTACTCCTTATATGAAGATTAATTCAAGATGGATTAGAGACTTAAATGTTAGACCTAATACCATAAAAACCCTAGAAGAAAATCTAGGTAGTACCATTCAGGACATAGGCATGGGCAAGGACTTCATGTCTAAAACACCAAAAGCAACGGCAGCAAAAGCCAAAATTGACAAATGGGATCTAATTAAACTAAAGAGTTTCTGCACAGCAAAAGAAACTACCACCAGAGTGAACAGGCAACCTACAGAATGGGAGAAAATTTTTGCAATCTACTCATCTGACAAAGGGCTAATATCCAGAATCTACAAAGAACTCAAACAAATATACAAGAAAAAAACAAACAACCCCATCAAAAAGTGGGCAAAGAATATGAACAGACATTTCTCAAAAGAAGACATTCATACAGCCAACAGACACATGAAAAAATGCTCATCATCACTCACCATCAGAGAAATGCAAATCAAAACCACAATGAGATACCATCTCACACCAGTTAGAATGGCAATCATTAAAAAATCAGGAAACAACAGTTGTTGGAGAGGATGTGGAGAAATAGGAACACTTTTATACTGTTGGTGGGATTGTAAACTAGTTCAACCATTATGGAAAACAGTATGGCAATTCCTCCAGGATCTAGAACTAGATGTACCATATGACCCAGCCATCCCACTACTGGGTATATACCCAAAGGATTATAAATTATTCTACTACAAAGACACATGCACACGTATGTTTATTGCAGCACTATTCACAATAGCAAAGACTTGGAATCAACCCAAATGTCCATCTGTGACAGACTGGATTAAGAAAATGTGGCACATATACACCATGGAATACTATGCAGCCATAAAAAAGGATGAGTTTGCGTCCTTTGTAGGGACATGGATGCAGCTGGAAACCATCATTCTTAGCAAACTATCACAAGAAGAGAAAACCAAACACCGCATGTTCTCACTCATAGGTGGGAACTGAACAATGAGATCACTTGGACTCGGGAAGGGGAACATCACACACTGGGGCCTACCATGGGGAGGGGGGAGGGGGGAGGAGGGAGGGATTGCATTGGGGAGTTATACATGATATAAATGATGAATTGATGGGTGCTGACGAGTTGATGGGTGCAGCACACCAACATGGCACAAGTATACATATGTAACAAACCTGCACGTTATGCACATGTACCCTAGAACTTAAAGTATAAAAAAAAAAAAAAAAAAAAAACATGAATCTCATCCTACAAGGACAAGACTAGGCATGTGAAGTTTTGAATTCTAATTCCAGTTTATCTACTCGGATCCTCAATGAATTACTTAATATCATCCAGCTTGTTTTTAGATTTTTACCTCAATCAATTTTACCTAATATCCGGGTTACAGAGTTGTTGTCAAGATCAGATGAGTTATGCTGGTGAACCTGCCATGTATATGGGAAAGCACTTCACAAATACACATTAGTGTAGTCAACATCCTGTGTGCTTTAGCCAAAGATGTTATTTTTATTTTTGTTAGGGAGATAAATTTCCTATTTAAGTAGTAGATACCTCCAAGATATTAATACATCATTTTGGACTGCCACTGGATTGCAATGATTTTCAAATTCCGTAAGAAATATAATAAACATATAAATAATATGTGGTGGAATGTAAAAAGAAATTGCCTCTGAAGCAAAGAAAATGGTTTTCTTTAAATCAAATTATGTGGTCTTAATTTTAATTCCATCTTAGACTCAGTTTCTTTAGTTGTGAAAATAATTGTCACTTCCCATTTTGGGGGATGGTATTGAGAAATAAATAAGATATGTCATAAAGGATCTGGCATGTAACAGATACCAAATTAAATATAGTTTCTCTTCCCTCACCATTCATTGGTTACAACACTATAAGCCATAGATCATAAAATCAATGTTTGCATTAAGAGGATTATACAAGGGACTGGGGCTGCTCTACAAAGTCACTTACATAAGTTTATACATGAAGTTGAGCATAAACAGGAACCAAAGCAAAAACTCCAAAATCACCCAAACTCTTCACGCCTTCCCCAAACACATCACGTTCTCTCGTCATTTTTTGTGAAAGAAAAGTGAAAGAAAAGGAAAAAATCAAGTCTTCTTCATTCATGCTGTTGATGGTCTAAATTACCACCGGTGACTTTCAGTATTCCACTTCTGCAGGATTTAGACTGCAAACTCCACCCCCTGGTAAATCCTGCTGTGACAATAGATTTGATGTTGCCCCTTTCTATTCGAACAGAGTAGAGTTTTAGAGACTGTCCTATCATTTTCAGGTCCAGTCACAGGACCTGAATTCAACTTGAAGAGGTCTCTGCTTGTCACACTTTTTTTCAGTTCCCATCTCCTTTCCTCCTTCCCTCCTTCCCTCCTTCCCTACCTTCCCTTTCTCTGGTCCACAATTAATAGACTCTGGAGTGACAAGTCCCACTTCTTAATCATTCTCTAGGCCATGACATCACCAAGTGTTCCAACATGACACCTTCAGGGTGCTAATGTTGTTGCCATTCTCCAAACAAACTGCTTAGAATCTTCTGCCCAGAGTTTTGTTTTTGGTTTTTTGGTTTTTGTAGGAGACAGGGTCTTATTATGTTGCCCAGGCTGGTCTCAAACTCCTGGGCTCAAATGATCCTCCAGCCTCAGTCTCCCAAGTAGGTGAGACTACAGGCATGAGCCACCAGACCTGACTTAGAGCTTTGCTATTTGAGCCCGGTGAAAACCAGTATACTTGGGAGCACAGGTATGGGATATCTAGCTCAGTGTACTATCAAAGAATTCCTGGGGCATGGGATGAAATACTTTTTGAGGAGAGGGAGGAGGTGCTGGAGAGAGAGACGATAAGGAATCCCAGCCAATTAGGTTTTGTTATGTATAACTCTCAAGGCAGATATATGTTTCCGTGACATGCACTATACGTGATATAGGGGGAATATCCAATACTAACATAGATTGAAAGTCCAGCGAGTGAACAAAGTAAGAAAAGAAAAAGCATAAAGTTATATTCTACTTTGCAAGGTAATATTAATTGCACATACTTAAAAAATCTTATTCTTTTTGCCTAATCACCACTGAGATTGAGAATTAATATATAAATTATTAAATGTTTTAAGTTAATTTGTACAAATATTGCTGGACTAGAATGTGTATGTCAGCCTTCTTAGAATCTTGCTCTTATAGCATGTTCATCTGCCATAAACTTATCTGCTCACAACTTTTAAAAGCATAAAGTAAGATCTTATATAACTAGGTATGTGTTTCATGAGACATTAGTAACTGAAATAACCAATTACTTGATTACATAATTAGTTAATGTCTCAATATTTATTTTAATTCCTCTACTAGAATTACATATTTATTGACTTTTCTTTACATATGTTCTTATAATATGAAAAGAAATGTAAATGAAATAGAAATACAAATAAACACATCTGTCTTAAATGCACTAAATTACACCAAAAGAAGTGGATATAAAATTTGTTAAGCTCTTATTGCAGTTCTATTTCATTTTTACTTTTAGACACAGCGTCTCACTCTGTTGCCCAGACTGGGGTACAGTGCTGCAATGTTGTCCAAGATATCTGGAACTCCTGGCCTCAAGCAATCCTCCAGTCTTAGCCTCCCAAAACTCTGGGATTACAGGAGGGAGCCACCATGCTCAGCCCTGTAGTTATATTTTAATACATCGATGGTACTTACGTTTGGCACTGAATTGTTCTGTCATTATGGTTTGCATGAAGGAGAAGAAAAATCTCCTTGAACACAAGGTTAAATTGGTAAATTTGAAAAGATAATATGGAGTTGCAAGCACTCTACTGATAACTACTTATCCATGTTTTACCAGCTATTTCCATGACTCTCCTACCTTCTTTTTCCAAGTCAATTTCTTAAATGACCAGAACATCATACATCATAATCCCCATATACACAAATAAGAAATAAAGGTTCTTTTAGGGTATGGGTGGAGTGAATTTTGATTATTTAAGCAAGGGTGAAAAATCTTGCTATTATCCCTATTATACACGCAGGAAAGCAAGAAGATATTTTAGCCGTACTACTGTGTTCTTCTATTTTTACCTTGGAATGTACATCTTTCTGTGCTCCCCTCCCATCCCACATTAATTTTCCAGCAGCTCATACATATGGCTGTATAAGTCAGAGCCTTCATTTCTAATAATTTTCAACTAAAAGACATGCTTTATTTTTTAACTGGAGCATAGCTAATAATGCAGATGAAATCTGGGCCTGGTAACATTTGATCTGGCCTCAGATAAGAGAAGCTAGGTGGCATCAGCCTTTTCTGATATAATCTGCAGCCAAGGAGTGGCACCAGTATACAAGTGACATGCATATCACATGTATCAAAGAGGAAGCTCAATCTGTAAGGCAGTAAGACTTTCTCACATCCCAGCATGGGTGCTGGCCCTAAGCTGCAGTTCCAGTAATTGACATAGTTGCCCAATGCTACAAAACAAACTCAGAAACTATTCTCATTAGACATCCCCCTGCTTTGTGACTCTGTTATTGTAAAACCCAAACACCGAGCCCCATACCAGCGTGGCTCTGTTTTTAATTAGTTCTGATGGCATTGGGCTGTAAGCCAAAGAAAAAATGAACTTCCTGTGACTGAGGCTTGTTGCTCAGTATGTTGCTTCCTACTTAGAGAGATTGTTTTCACAACATTTTATGAAAAGGACTACTGACAGAAATAATATAAGTTTTTACTGCTTTTGATATTTTTTTCAGGTCTATAAAAAGCAGCCAAAAGTCAGATTTGTACAGTTACAATGCCATTATTTAGTCTTTTTTGCGACCCAGTTGATTTGTCTTTTGATTAAAGACATCCTACACGATTCATTTTTTTAATGGAGAAAACACAGGCTTCTGTTAAAATTTTAAGACCATGAACGTTTTAGTATTTCCACTAAATTAATTTGGTGATATATTTTTTACTGCCTGGGTCATTGCCAGCATAATGTTAGAATTGAGATGCTGGTGAGGTCACCTTCGGAAAACAAGGAAGTAAAGGGCAGATGGGAATTTCAGACAGATAAAGAAAAATTTAGACAAATGCTGGAATCCTATGCAAGATGAGATTTCCCTGGCCACTGATTTTTTTAACCTATCCAGGACCTTTTGAAAATCCTTTCAATATGAGAAATTTTTCAATTTCTGAGTCTCTCCTCCTCAAGTTAGAAGCTGGGCATTTGCTTGCCCACATCCTCTTGTAATTTGTTATGACATGTGACTTAGGCTCTGCCAATTAGACCCACCCACTTACAACTTCAATTTGGAAGAAAGTGAAAGGAGAAAGGAGACACCGCATAGAACTATTCCTTCTGGCAAGAGAGGCATAGGGCTATCTAGCAGCCAGGAGCAGCAGTGGCCCAGGTCTTACTGGCACCTTGAATCAGTGTCAACAGCACCCTGTGCAAAGCTTTGTACAAAAGTGGCAATCATGGGGTCGCTATCAAATCAGTGCAGCAGTGGGACTGGGTACCCTATCTGGATGCATAGCCTTCAAGTTTGACTCCTGGCTCTCCTAAAGATTCAGTGAGATGGTCAATCACCTTTAACAATTTACTTTTCTACTTATCTTAGCTAGAGTGACATTTGTTTTTGGCAAACAGGAACTCTAGTACAACCATACTGACTCTATCCTACTCTTCCAGTAAACAGGTAAGAAGATGGTGTTAAGCAGCAGTGAAGAAAAGAGTCTTTGGAGTCAGTAGGACATGGTTTGGAATCCTAATTCTTCCACTTAATGGTTGTGTGAACTCAAGACAATTGCTTAACTCTACTGAGCATTCCTTCACCTGAAAAGTGAGAATGTGCAATCCACAATTTATTAATTTCTTCAAAAATTTTAGTAAAATATGGTTGCAGTTATTATTAGTACCACTAAGATGGGCATTTATGTGATTTTTTTCAACTCCTTTTAGGTATGGGTACAAATTTTATTTTAAATAAGTAGATATTTACTTTATTTGGGTTCAGGCTTAGAGAATCACTGAATTATAGTCTCAATTTATCTAGACATTGCCTCAGTCATGCCTATGCCTCTAAAAGGGTAATTGTCTGCATTTTTCTGTAAAAGACCAGAGGAGATGTCACTGATTATTTTCTATTCAAAGTTATTCATACATACGAGTACTTTTTGATCAAATGAAATAATTCCTACAATGTTTATGCATCTGTCCTTTTGAACACTTCTAGTAGCCTGTCAAATTTCTATGCATCCTTCAAAGCACACTGTAAATTCCACCTCCTCTCTGAAACCTTTTCCTGCCTCTTTTGGTCAAATAGGAGTTTGACTTATTTGAACACTGATTACATTGTCTCTTGTGACAGTTAATACATTCTTGCTTACTGAAAGTTGTTTGTATACATGCCTTAAGTCCCCTCACTGGCATAAACTAGGCTTTTTAAGATGAGGATTCATCTCTGTATCTCCTGTAGCCTTTTGCCAAGTGCTCTGTACATGCCATTCCTGTAAAACATATTATAATCTATACTACTGTAATATTTTCTCTTAGCTCTGTAACTATATTGGAAGTTCCTTGAAGACACAAATATTTCTTCTTCATCCTTATATTATCCTTGGTGTCTAATATTCTCCTTGGTGTCTAGCACATATTTGTGGAATTGCATTAATAAACATTAAACTGAAATTTTCTCTATATGTTCACGTTTTATTCTTTTTTTTTTTTTTTTTTTTTTTTTTTTTGAGAGGAGTTTCACTCTGTCTGCTAGGCTAAAGTGCAGTGGCACAATCTTGGCTCACTGCAACCTCTGCCTCCTGGGTTCAAGTGATTCTTCAAGTCTCAGCCTCCCCAGCAGCTGGGATTACAGGCACGCAAAAATTTACTTTTGGAAATGAACAATGCAGAGAAAGAAAGCTGCTACTTTATAATGTTAAAAATAATACCTGTTGGCTGGGTGTAATGCTGTCACAAGGACAGGCGTTTGGTAAGGAAATGTAATATATTTCATTGAGGAGTTATGGTTTCATTTACACTGATAGGGCAAGCAGGTAAGCATGTAAGCAAGAAAATTAAACCATCCACAATCATGGTGAGAGTGGGATATCAGATGCAAATACAATACCTATGTTAAGATTGTGTATTATTTTGGAGTAAAATTCCAATGTGCAAATATGAAATTGCAATATTAATAAATTTACTTAAAATAGTTCAGCTGTTTTAATATATTAACTTGGAAGACCAAAGAGAATTTGAAGTAAGAAAAACATTGTATACAACCTGGAAAATTAAATCCAGAGCTTTAACTTCTAAACCACATCACTTTAAATGTTTTCTAAAGTGATTGTCCTTAGTCTGTGTAAATATATAATATAAAATTACATTGTGTAAACATGAATAGTACATATGTATATCTGTCTCTGGGTGTGTATTCTCTGTGTATGTGCATTCTTAAAATTGTTCTTGAAATACTCAAAATAATATTAATTGGAATTACCTTTGCAGCAAGCAAAACACATTGTTTAGGGAATGAAGAAGTCACTAACTTTCACATTATGCCTTGCTTTAGTATTTGAATTTGTACCATGGGAATTATGTTATGTTTATGATGTTAATGCATTTTTTGTTTGTTTGTTTTTTGAGATGGAGTTTCGCTCTTGTTGCCCAAGCTAGAGTGCAATGGCACGATCTCGGCTCACTGCAGCCTCCACCTCCCCGGTTCAAGCGATTCTCCTGCTTCAGCCTCTTGAGTAGCTGGGATTACAGGCATCCGCCACCATGCCTGGCTAATTTTGTATTTTTAGAAGAGATGGGGTTTCTCCATGTTGGCCAGGCTGGTCTCGAACTCCTGATCTCAGGTGATCCACCCGCCTCGGCTTCCCAAAGTGCTGGGATAACAGGTGTGAGCCACTACGCCCGGCCTAACACATTCATTTTTAAACTAGCCTACAATAGGGAGTACACAACGAGTATATCCTTCAGCTAAAAAATTCTTCCTTTTAACTTTCTGTTTTCAAGAAATATGTGCACTTGATTAAAAGGTCAACCTATAAGGAAGCACCACTGTATCTAAAAACAAAAATTTGGCTGGGTTTCCTAACTCATGCCTGTAATCCCAATGCTTTGGGAGACTGAGGCAAGAGGATTGCTTGAGGCCAGGAGTTTGAGACCAGCCTGGGGAAGATAACATAGTGTGACCCCCATCTCTACCAAAATTAAAACAATTAGCTGGACATGGTGCCATGCATCTGTAGTCGTAGCTACTTTGGAGGCTGAGGTGGACAGATCACTTAAGCCCACAAGGTCAAGGCTTCAGTGAGCCATGATTTCATCACTGCACTCCAGCTGGGCAACAGAGCAACCATCTCTAAAAATAAATAAATAAATGAATGAAATTTATTTTTTATTGTATACTATATATTATTGTAATACACATTTCCTTTATGAAATGGAGATTATAAATAAATAGTATATTAAAATATTCCATAGAAAGCTAAAAAAGATAATCTCATAGAAGCAGAGGATAGAATAGTGGTTACTAAAGGCTGAGAAGGGAAGGGGTAGGATAGATAGGTAGAGCTGGGTTAATGGACACAAAATTGCAGCTAGATAGGAAGAATAAGCTCTACTGTTCTATAGCACTGCAGGGTGATGATACCTAACAATTTGCTGCATGTTTTCAGATAGCTAGAGGAGATGGTTTTGAATGTTTCCAAAACAAATAAAAGATAAATGTTTGAGGTGACAGTAATCCCAATCACCCTTATTTGATTATTATACATTGTATGCATATATCAAAATACCACACTGTACCCTGTAAACATATAGCATTATTATGGGTCTATTAAATATATTTTTAAAAATATTCCACAGAAGTGTCTATGGAAATATTTTAGGGAATAGATATATTCTATGGAATACTATGTAACAAATAAAAAGAAAGAAGTAGGATAGTGGCATGGAAGGCTCCCCAAGACCTGTCAATAAATAAAAACAAGTCAGGCATGGTGGCTCATGCCTGTAATCCCAGCACTTTGGGAGGCCAAGGCAGGTGGATCATGAGGTCAGGAGATCGAGACCATCCTGGCCAACATGGTGAAACCCTGTCTCTACTAAAAATATAAAAATCAGCTGGGCGTGGTGGTGTGCGCCTGTAGTCCCGTCTACTCGAGAGGCTGAGGCAGGAAAATCGCTTGAACCCGGGAGGCGGAGGTGGCAGTGAGCTGAGATCACGCCACTGCACTCCAGCCTGGTGACAGTGAGACTCCATCTCAAAGAAATAAAATAAATAAAAATATAATAAAAATGGCAAGTTGTAGGACATGACTCATGGTATGATCTGTCACTTTATATGTGTAAGTGTACAGATATATGTAGGTTATTAAATAACAGAGATCTAAAAAGATGCATACCAAATTGTGATTAGTGCTCCTGGAGAGTCAAGTAGTTATTACAAGGAAAGATAATAAAGAAATTTCACTTTTTAGTCTTATAACTCTGAATGTTTTAAAGTTAAAATATTGTAATATATTTTCTATATAAAAGTTTATTTAAATAAATAGGTAAATAAAGTCAACTTTTCTGGAAGTTGGAAAAAGCATTTAATTACTCTGGTAACACTGATTATTCAGTGCTGGGGTCCAGATAAATAAGCACATTTGAAAACTAAAAAAGGAAATTTCTGGAACACTGAGTTTTCTTGCAATAAAACTACAAGGATGTAGTCTGTTACCATGAAATTTGGATATTGTGCTGAACAACAAACAGGAACACAGATAAAAGCAATTTGACTATATGTATACACACAATGTTATCACTAAAAATGTAAAACCTTGTTCCAAAAACTGTTCTTCTCAAGTTATTTTGAGATTGCCACCCAAAATTATTTGTTTTGCTTTATTTCTTGTTTCAAGATTTGAAAGAATAACTGTTAGATATGTCTCAAAGCATGAAGGTAAAAAACAGAAACTGTTTAAAAGAAAACCTTATTAAACATTTTTATATTGATAAATTCATAAGTAGCTGTCCTTGCTCAGTTGCCAAGTCGCTGTCTTTTGAAGACAAGGTAAAATACTATCTACCGAATCATCATAATGAGAGGTGCAGGCTGCCTTGCCTTCATGCCTCCGCATAAAGACACTTGCTATCCACTTGCTCTCTGTTACCTTCTAAACATCTGTCAGCATAGCCCTTTACAGGGATACTGGTATGTGGATTGATTTTACAGATATGAAAAATTTCACTTATGAATTTCCCTGGGCAACCAATCCTTCACAGTTGCCACATTATTACAACTGGGTAAATAGACTTAAATACATCAACTAAGTCCACAAAAACAACAATGAAGCTGTCTCCAAACTCTGCCCTCCCCGATTCTCCCTCAGACCTCACCTCCTACTGGTCTCTCCCTTGTCCACTCCACTCCTTGCTCTCACTTTGCCAGGCAAACTCCTGGAATCAGGACCTGTTTCTTTATAGGTCTATGTGCCAGGGAGACTTTTCACTCCATACTTCCTTCTGGCCTCTGCTCAAATACCACCATCTCAACGAAGGCCTTCTGTTCTTTATTTTTCTCAATAACACTTACTACCATCCAACATGCCACACACTTTATTTTTTCTTGTTCCATAGCTTTATTTATAATAACTAAACAACTAAAATCAACTTAGATGCTCAAAAATAGGAGAGCTGGTAAGTCCACTAAGACACTGACCCCTGGAATACTGCTGAGCAATACAAATGAAGAAATGTTGGATACGCACAATTGTAGTAGTTTTCTATTGGCACCATAACAACTTGTTACCAACTTGGCTGCTTAAATTTATCACATAGTTCTTTTTATATGTATTTTATTTATTTTTTACTTTTATTTTATTATTTGTCCCATCCTAACCCAATAGAATGCAAGCTCTATCAAGGTATGTATTTTTGCCTGTGTTTTTCACTCTTTTATCTTCAGAGATAGAACAGTATCTGACACATGATTGATGCTAAACAAATAACCCCATAATTATAAGACATCTCATATCAACGACTTTTTTCCCTAAATGTTTGATGCACACAGAAACTATATATTTAAATGAAGGGGTCAAAGCCACTTTTCTGAAAAACTGATTCTCTAGACCAGAAAAGCTATAGTACTGAGTTTAGATTAGTAGGTTAACTGAAACAACTACTGGGTTCTCAACTGCCTGTGGGGGTAAATCCATAACAGCACCATCAAAATGCTGATGCCCACAGAGCAGATAGAAGGGTTTTGACAGCATCAATGCTCAGTCACCACTCTCCCAATCACAATGGAGTTATCAATCACTCAAGAAGTCTCAGGAAGTTCCTTGGCTTAACCCAATAGCTGGAAGAGAAAATACAGGTGGGGCAAAGTTCTACCAATGAGAGAACGTACAAAAACGAGTTAAAGGGGCTCAAACACTACTGAATCTGTCTTATGTCACCTTGGCAATAGAGTAGATAAAGCCTTACATTAAAATACATAGCTGTGGAATTCCGAAAACATTGTAGTTTCTAGTGGACTGAAAAACTGAATCATGCTTGGCCTGGTAGTGAAACGTGTGATTATAGGAACAGTTGCCAACCCCTCTGATAAAGTCTCAAAAATGTGTAGCAACAGCAATGACAGCAGGGCTGGAGCAGACACTTTAGAGATGAAAGCACACAAAACAGACCAAAGGACACTTGCAAAAAGGTCCAAAAGTGTCTTCAAATGGTGTCATCATCATAGCTTCTCTGCTGGAGCTCAGATTCATTAAGTAGTAGTTTAGAAATAAGCCACAGTATGGCGCCGACCACCACAACCTCAGAACCCAAAAGGTATTTGCCAACTCATTCCTTTGTCAGAAGGTTGAACTAACCCAGCCACAGCACAGCAAATTTTAGCACTTTGACTTGTTAGCAGGGTAGCCTCCATTGATGAATTTTGAATCTGGTGATATCGTATAGTTTTTTCACTAAACTACTATGCAACCACCCTTTTCTACCTATCTACATAGCACAAAAATAATCATTAATGGATGCCACAGCTATCCACATGCATTCATTTTCACAATGACAGAAGTGTGTCCAGGTAGCCTAAGAAAAAAGGTATCAGATTTTTGTGTTATTTTTTCACGGGAGAAATGTGATCCCTCGTCTAGGGCCCTCGAAGCCACTTTCAGTATGTCTTTGTTTTGCATTATGTTATCCAAATCTGTGCCAAGTACTTAGTAGGCCTCATTCAAGTAAATTACTATCTCTGATTATGATGAAATAGATCTAATGCACTGATTAGGGTCTCTTCCTAAACTGCCTGCCAAGCTTCTTACTGAGTTTCTCTTGTTAATATTCTCCTTTACCTTTCATGGCTCCTTCCTAATTGGGCATCATTTAGATTTAGTAATGATGCTTCATATTATGGTGGCAATCTTTTCCCAAGTAACATAAATGGAAATATTCAACTAGGAAAAAAAAAAGAGAGAGAGAGCACTCATTTGTTGAAACTCAAGTGTACATCTGCATTCTATAGTCCCAGGTCCAGTTGATCAGATGATGTTCATAAAAATCAAGTAGTAGCCTCCTTTAATGAAATATTTTATTGTTTACAATAAAAATCAACAGAGATGTACAGAGCACTATTACAGTTTTTTTCAGCAAATGATCTGCATCTGCCATTCTGTAGACACAGCTAAAGTTAGCCATTATATCTGTTCCAGTGAATTCAACTAAATCATCATAACAAGCATGGTTATTGTGCTAAAAGACATTAACAGTCACCATTTTTCATTTCCATCAGGGGGTAAAAACTGTTCTATCTTTCCTTCTAATAGATGGAAATTGAACTAAAACTGGAAATAGCTCCAAATGGCAATGCTAATAGTAAACATGACATCTAAATAATTATCCTAAAATAAATACATGGAGGAAGATATAAAAAGCCCTCTTCTTCATTTTGTTTCCTAGAACAGAAAAGAGTTACAAAACTTTATATCTTTTAAAATAAATTCAGGTTCAGATCAAAACAACAATTGGACTGGTTCTCCAGACTCTATTACAAGTTCAAATCAACAACCCTGTTCCTAACACAGTCGTTTGTTTCTACTTCAAGAAGAACTTTATTACTCATCTATCTGTGAGAGAAAAAGATAACAATCAGTGAACTTACAGAACTTCTCACCACTATATATCTATACCAATATCAAGTAAAACTAGAATTTATACTATTGATTATCATTTCAGTAAGTCCTACCAGTTGATCATATAAACCTAGTAAGCTTACCAGCATTTACTTAAAGAATAAAAGCAGATCAACCTCATATTGCTGTTGAGTTAAATATAAGAATAATAATAATCTTCTATATTTTATATTGGTGCCTTGCATCACAAATCACTATCTTGTTATGATATATTATACTTATTGACAATAAGGATTTGAGTTTTTTGGTCTGGAATGACCTGACTGCAAAAAGGACTTTTTTTTCTAGTGGGTCTGTTTCCTTCACTTAATTCCAGGCATGGTGGCTGGCTGTGTAATTTATCCAGGAAAATATTTCTGGAAATACAGATATTAATATAAAGATATAGATAAGGTCTACTTTCTGAAATATACACATTGCATGTGAAGCAATGAAATATGGAGATCGCTGGACAAATTCTACACAGACCAGTGTGTGAAGAAATCCACTGATAACCCTGGACTGTGTGGTGAGAATGAATCAAACTCAGTCAAGAGGCTGAAAGAACTGACTTTGGCTCTGCCATCCAAATTCTCTACATAGTTGCCTGGCTTTGTGACAAAAACTAAATGACTGGTGCAGGTCAAGTGGTTTGAGCTATAGTGCTGCACTGACAAAGTCAAACAAAGAATAAAAGGAAAATTATTGAAGTAAAAAGTAAGGTATTGCCTCAATTATCTTCATGATTACCTCATATTTTAATTTCCATATATACACACAGAATCCTTTATCTAGATTCAAGTAATTTCTTTAAAAAATATGACTGTGGGCAATGTTGATTCAGATTTGGGGACTGTCTTAATGGGCAATTTGTGGAATCAGACACCAGTCAATCAACAAATATTGAGGCACACTGTGTGCTTATTCCCTATCTGGAAGACAACAGGGAACCAGGAGTATGTGGCATGACCTCATCCTTCATGTACATAAAAAGTAGCCAGGGAACTAGACCTGCAGCAAAGACAGGCAGTGTCACATGGTGATTAAACACACAGGTCCTAGTGCCCAATGACTGGGGTTTGAATCCCAACTCTGACATTTACTTCTGATGCCTTAGATCAGTCCCTGTCTGTCAAATCAGCATGACAACAGTATCTATCTCTTGTTGTGTAGATTAAAAGATTGGATCAAAGAAGGTACACTGTTTATATTTGTTAATTGCATGAACAAATGAATAAAATTTTACACACAGTTATAAAGTACAGTGGTCCAAAATATAAGAATCCTTTTTTTTTTTTTTTTTTTTTTTTTTGAGACAAGGTCTGTTCCTGATACCCAGGCTGGCGTGCCATGGAACCATCATAGCTCACTGCAGCCCTAAATGAGTAGCTGGGATTACAGGCTCCAGACACCACGCCTGGATTTGAATTCTAATTCAGACTCCATGACTAGCACCTTGTGGGAGCCAGAGCTAGTAATCAACTTCCTGGACTTTAATTTCCCCTACCTAAACATAAAGTTTTATTTAGCCCAGATGGTTTCAACGCAATATTATGGCACTGGCTATCATTCTATAATTACACATTATTAGATAAATAGAGATGGGGGTATCAGTGAGGGCTGGAGTCATGGAAGTTTTCATTAAGGAAGTTAAGGTGATCTACCTAAGGGAAAAGGTGAGAAATAAATTTGCAGGGTCAGGGTCAGAAACAAACATATGAGAAGACACTGAGAAGGAGTGGGACAGACTAGGGGAACCAACAAGACAATGTTCTGACCGATTTGAAGCCTTCACACAAGAAAGTAAAAGGAAGTGGGCTTTTATATGAAGGATGAGAACTATGTGGGTAGAAACTTGAAAGAAAGTAAACGGGTTCCCTCGTAAGCCGATAAAAACTCAGACTTCCTAAACTTTTTCTGAGAAAGGGGAATGACAGCATGAAAGCAGTGATTAAGAAAGATTAATTTGATAAAGTTATGTAGGAGAATTGGAGGAACATAGATAACAGATCCAATTACTCTTTCTAAAATTGACTATTAATGCTCAGAGAAAAAAAAAATGCAATGGTTGCAATAGCTGCCTCAGAACAAGTTTTATTAGTCTACAGCTAAAACTCAAATTTTAACCATAGGTAGTATGTAAGGAATTTAGTAAATCATTTGACATAATTAAAAATTAAATACATATGGTGTGTGTAGGTATATGCACATAGGTATTTAGATTAAGTACCACATGGTACATGCAAATAATATATTTAAATATGATTGTCTGTCTATATATCTCTCCTTAAAGATAAATATGGTATGAATCAAGTGAAATCTTACAGATTAGAACCTAAAATTTCTGGATAACCCCAATCCCACCACATGATATTAAAGCCATGCATAATAAAATAATTTTTAAACACTTGCAAACTATCATTTAGCACAAGAGAAAAGATGTTAGGGGTCAAAAACTGTACTATTCAATGAGCTTCACTTGTATTTCTCTACTATTCACACTAACAGCATAAGATTAAGCAATTCTTAGCAATTAGACAAATCTTAGCAATAGAAGCAGATGATTTATTTGCCCTTGGACACTCAGAAGAAAAAGATGTTTGGGCAGTTTTCAACAGTGTGGCATTGTTTAATCTTCATGTTTTGAGAACAGAGTGAATTGAATTTGGAATCACGGAACTAATTTAACAAACTCAATGAGTATTTTCTCCACACTATCATAAGCAAAGAGAAGTGAGAAGGGACACAAAAATATAGATACATTAAATACCAACTATATACTCAACACCATGCTGGACACAACTTTGAATGTTATCTTTTATTTCTATTAAGAAAGTACTGATATTTTCCTAGTTTTAATGATAAAAAATTTAAAGTTCAAAGTACTAAAGAAATGTATCTAAGGTCTGATAGCAACTAAATGACTGAGCCATTCAAACCAATTGTGCCTAAACTTTTGTTTATACCTCTATGGAATAACAGGGGAAAATTTTACTCTCCTGCTTGAAACAACCAAAATATAAAATATGTAAAATAGGTTTTCAAAATATATAAAACAAAATATTCAAAACACTTAACATTATACAATGAGGAACAGCGAGAAAAAATGTTTCCTGAGAAGCAGGAAACAAACAAGTGAGCCCTGCAATTTCCCCCAATTCAGTCATTGAGAGGGTTTCCCAGCTCCCACACAAGAATATGGAACCCAGGTGAAGCCCAGAAGACCCCCTAAGTTGAGGAGACAGTGCTGAGAGTCTGAAGAGATGAAGGCAGCCAGAATTTGCAGGACAAATTCCTAAAGAGGAGAGAACTGCACATGGAGAGAACTCCTTAAAGATCTACAGAAGATGTCCTTCAGTGTTCAGCTGAGTACAAGTAACACATGTATGTGAGGAAATGACAGGGAAAGAATCACAGGCAATATCTAGCAATATCAGTGCCTGACACTCACAAAGGGTCAGCTATAGTATCTAGCAAACCTCAGAATTCAAGGGGCATAGGTAGAGTACATAGGATGCTCTTGCCTCAGTAATGGAGAATCCATTCCTACTCATTAAATCTTTAAAGCAAGACCTGAAAAGATCAAAATAATGTCACGTAACTTAACTGCATCACAAGAACAAAGCTCAAGAATATCCATAGAAATAGAAAACTCTCCAGTAACCAACAAGGTACAATTCACTGTCTGACATAACAATAAAAGATTACTAAGCAGGAAAATAGGACTCACAATAAGAAAA
Organism: Rhinopithecus roxellana; assembly: GCF_007565055.1. Classification (NCBI taxonomy): domain Eukaryota; kingdom Metazoa; phylum Chordata; class Mammalia; order Primates; family Cercopithecidae; genus Rhinopithecus; species Rhinopithecus roxellana. The sequence goes on from NC_044552.1 coordinate 53,222,731, forward strand.
AGAAGAAGAACGATCAATCATTCAAAACTGACCCAGAGCTGATACATTTTGTAGATTTAGTAGGCAAGCACATTGAAATGGTTGATAACTAAATTAAACAGGTTCAAAAAATGAAGTAGAGACATGGAAGATTTTTTTTAAAGGCCCAAATTGAACTTTCAGAGATAAAAACTACAACATTCAAGAAGAAAAATATACCAGTTGAGATTAATGACAGATTAGGCATTGCAGAAGGAAAGATAAGTGAACTTAAAGACATAACAATAGAAACTATCCAAAATGAGTCACAGAGTAAGCAGAGAATGAAAATAAAGAAAAGAAAAAGAAAGAAAAAAAAAGCAAAGAATTAATATTGTTAAAATATCCATACTACCCAAAGAAATTTACAGATTGCATGCAATCCTTATCAAAATCCCAATGGCATTCTTCACAAAAATGGGGGAAAAAATCTTAAAATTCATATGGTATCCCGAAAGACCCCAAATAGCCAAAGCAGTTCTAAGAAAGAAAAAACAACATTGAGCCGGGTGCAGTGGCTCACACCTATAATCCCAGTACTTTGGGAGGCTGAGGTGGGTGGATCGCTTGAGGTCAGGACCATTTTGGCCACATGATGAAACCCCATCTCTACTAAAAATATAAAAATTAGCAGGGCGTGGTGGTGAGTGCCTGTAATCCCAGTCACTTGAGAGGCTGAGGCAGGAGAATTGCTTTGAACCCAGGAGGTGGAGGTTGCAGTGAGCCCAGATCACCCCACCGCACTCCAGCCTGGGTGGCAAAACAACAATCCACCCCCTCCCTAACGACAACAAAAAAAATTGGAGGCATCACACTTCCTTATTTTAAATTATATTACAAAGCTATAGGAATCAAAACAGCATGGTTCTGGCATAAAAGCAGACATAAATCAGTGGAATAGAATAGAGAACCCATAAATAAATCCAAATATATATGGTCACCAACAGGACACAATAAGAAAAATTGTCTTTTTGATAAGTGGCAATGGGAAAACTGAATCCCCACATGCAAAAAATAAAATTGGACCCATATCTTACACCATACACAAATTCAACTCAAAATAGACAAAAGGCCTAAATGTAAGACCTGAAACCATAAGACTCCTAGAAGAAAACATAGGAGAAAACTCTTTGATATTGACCTTGGCAATGATTTTTTTGAATAACACATCAAAAGCGCAGGCTACCCTGGCCAGGTGAAGTCGCTGATGCCTGTAATCCCAGAACTTTGGGAGGTGGAGCCAGGCAAATTGCTTGAGCTTAGGAGTTCAAGATGAGCCCAGGGAACATGGCAAGATCCTGTATCTACCAAAAGAAAAAAGAAAAAGAAAGCTGGGTGTGGTGTTCTGTGCAACGGAAACAATCAGTAAAATGAAAAGCAACCTATGGATTAGAAAAAAATAAACACTTGCAAGCCATGTATCTGAAAAGGGGTTAATATCCAGAAGGTATAAAGAACTCATAGAACTCAATAGCATAAAACTACCATTTTAAAAAGACAAGAAATAACAAGTGTTGATGAGGGTATAGAGAAAAATGGAATCCTTGTACACTGTTGGTGGAAGTGGAGATTGGTTCAGCCATTATGGGAAACAGTATAGAGGTTCCTACATAAATTACAAATAGAACCATGATATGACCCAGCAATCCCTCTTCTGGGTACATATCCAAAGGAAATGAAATCATCACCTTGTGAAGATATCTGTATTCCCATGTTCATTACCTATTTAAAATAGCCAAACAACCTACATGTCCATCAATGGAAAAATGGGTAAAGAAACTGTGGGGCATGTGTGTGTGTGTGTGTGCGCGCGCGCGTGCGTGTGTGTAAAATGGAATGTTATTCAACTTTTAAAAAGAAGATCTTGCCATTTGCCTCAACATGGTTGAATATAGAGGACATGTGCTAAGTAAAATAAGGCAGACAGAGAAAGATAAATATTGCATGGTCCCATTACATGTGGAATCTAAGAAAAGAAAAGAAAAAGAAAAGTCAAATATACAAAAATAGGGAATAAAACAGCTGTTATCAGGGGCACAGGTTAGAGAAGAAATTGAGAGATGTAGGTCAAAGGATACAAAGTAGCAGATATGTAAGATGAGGGTCTAGAGATCTAATGTATAATATAAAGACTATAGTTGATAATGTAATATTCAGGATTTTTGCTAATTGAGTAAATTTTAGCTGCTCTTGCTACATATAGAAAATGGTTATGCAAGCTGAAATATATGTTAATTGGCTTTACTATAGTAACCATTTTACTATCTACACATATCCCATTACATCATGTTGTATACCTTAAATATACACAATACAATTTATTTTAAAAGAAAAAAGCAATAGTGAACTGGGAGACATTAGCAGTCTAATATACATGTGACTGGAGTTCTTGAACTGGGAATGAGGTAAGTCAGAAAAGTTGAAGAAATATTGAGCTAAAATTATTTCTGTTTGATGAAAATTATAAATCCAAAAATTTAAGAAGTCCAATGAGCACAAAACATTAAAAAATCTGAGGAAAACTAAAGTGCATTGTAACCAAACACTTTAAACCAGTCATGAAAAAAGTTTCAAAAGCAGCAAGAATGAAAAACACCTTATGTGCAGAGAATCAAAAATAAGATGACAGCAGATTTCACATCATAAACAATCAAACAATGCAAGCAAGATAGAAAAGCAATCTCTTTAAAGTAATGGGGGCAAAGGGTCAAACTAGAACTATTCTCATTGAAAACAGCTTTTAAAAATCAAAGTAAAATCAAGACTTTTTAGAAATATTAAAGCTGAACAAATTCATCTCCAGCGGACTCATACTAAAAGAACTATAGAAGGCAGTCTTTCAGGCAGAAGGAAAATTACACCAGATGGAAATATACATCTACATGAAAGAATGAAGAACATAAGAAAAGGTAACTACATCAGTAAATATATTGCTTTTTTCTTGTTATTTAAATGCTTTAAAAGAGAATTGACTGTTTAAATAAAAATATCAATGTAGGCTGCGTGCAGTGGCTCACACCTATAATCCCAGCACTTTGGGAGGCTGAGGTGGGTGGATCACTTGAGGTCAGGAGTTCAAGACCAGCCTGGCCAACATGGTGACCCTTGTCTCTATTTAAAAATACAAAAATTAGCCAGGTGTGGTGGCAGGTGCCTGTAATCCCAGCTACTCTCAAGGCTGAGGAAAGAGAATCACTTGAATCCAGGAGGGAGAGGCTGCAGTGAGCTGAAATTACTCCACTGCACTCCAGCCTAGGCAACAGAGTAAGAATCTGTCTCAGATTCTAAAATAAACCATTGTAGTATCAGACTTATATGTAGAAATTAAATATTTGACAAAATAACATAAAATTGGAAGGAAATTAAATTTATTATTTTAAGATTCTTAAACAACATAACTAGTATATTATCAGTTGAAGATAGTCTGCAATAATTTAAAGCTATATACTATAAACACTAAAGCAACCATTAATATAGCAAAATTAAAAAAGGACAACAAAGGAGATAAAATGTAATTTTAAGAAATATACAAATAATTCCAAAAAGACAGGATAATAGTAAAACAGAATGAACAGATGAAACAATTATAAAACAAACACCAAGCTGAGAGACTTAAACCTAATCACACAATAATCACATTAAATGTAAATGGTCCAAATACCCCCATTAAAAAGGAGAGACTGTCAAATAGATAATGAAAAAATTCAAGACCTAACTACAAAAAACACACTTGGAATATAAAGTCACAGATATGGTAAAAGTAAAAGAATGACAAAAGATAGCACATGTGAATACAAATAGAAATAAGCCATAGTGGCTATATTCATATCAGACAAAGTAAATTTCAGAGTACAGAATATTACCAGTAATAAAGATGATTATTTCATAGTGATAAAGGGGTCAACTCATGAAAAAGACATAATCCTAAACCTAATTACACAGTTCAAAATAAATGCAGCAAAAACTGGAAGGAGAAATAAACAGATCTCCAATTATAGTCAGAGATTTCAATCCTCTTTCTCAATAAATGACAGACTAATTAGATAGGAATCAGTAAGGGTATAGAAAATTTGAACAGTATCAATAAGTTTGACCCAGACCCTTCACCCAAAAACAGCTTCCTGTGAAGTGCACACTGAACATTTACCAAAATGGAACATACTCTGGATCACAAGTAAGTATCAACAAATTTGAAAGCATTCAGATCACACAAATTATATTCTCTGAATAAAAAGAATTAAAATGGAAATCAATGAAAATTTTTTTAAAATAAATCTGATAACTACCATTCTACTCTCTACTTCTAAGAGATCAACATTTTTAGGTTCCACATACATACAATTTTATCTGTCAAGTTTTTAAAATAAAAATAAGTAAATCTGGCAGTTCTATTAAAAAATAAATCAAGGCCGGGCGCGGTGGCTCAAGCCTGTAATCCCAGCACTTTGGGAGGCCGAGACGGGCGGATCACGAGGTCAGGATATCGAGACCATCCTGGTTAACCCGGTGAAACCCTGTCTCTACCAAAAAAATACAAAAAAAGAAAAAAAAAAACTAGCCGGGCGAGGTGGCGGGCGCCTGTAGTCCCAGCTACTGGGGAGGCTGAGGCAGGAGAATGGCGTTAACCCAGGAGACGGAGCTTGCAGTGAGCCAAGATCCGGCCACTGCACTCCAGCCTGGGTGACAGAGCAAGACTTCGTCTCAAAAAAATAAAAATTAAAAAAAAATAAATCAATAACATAAAGACACCTGAAAAATTCCTCCAAATAATTGGACACTAAATAACATACTTTTAAAAATAAAGAAGAGTTACTGAAAAGCATTTGCAACTGAATGAAATTTTTTAAAGAACAAGTTAAATGTATGTGATGCCACTAAAGTAGCATCGATGAAGAAATTTATAGCACTAAATGCCTATAATGGAAAAGAAATTTCTTAAATCAGTTATCTCAACTTCAGACTTAAGAAACTAGAAAAAGAAGAGCAAATAAAATCCAAAGCCACTAGAATAAATGATATAATTTTTAAAGAGCAGAAATCAATGAAAACAAAGTAGAAAAGAAAACAACAAAACAAAAATGTTATTATTTGAATAAATGAATAAAATTGAAAGTCTTTGTTCAGACTGATCAAGAAAAAAAGAGCGAAGATACTAACCTTTTATGTTAGATTGGATATTTAGTTAAAATTTTTCTCAGAAAATTTGGAACTAGATGGATTCACTGATGAATTCTACTAAACATCTAAGGAAAAAAAATACCATTCTATGCAAATTTTTCCAGAAAATTTAAAACGGAGGAAAATGTTCCATCTCATTATTGGAGGCCATTATCATGCTATTACCAAATCCAGACAAAGCTATTATCAGAATAGGAAACTACTGGCCAACATCCTTCATTAACACGGATGTAAAAATTCTAAACAATATTTTAGCAACTCAAATCCAATAATGTATAAAAAAGATGAGGCATCATTACAAAGTGACATTTATACCAAGAATGTCAGATTGGTTTAACATTTTCAAATAATTGATGTAATTCACTATATTAACAATCAAAAAAAAAAGGAAAAAGAAAAACCATATGATCATTTCAATAGACATAAAAAGTACTTGACAAAATCCCATATCCATTTCTGATAAAGTATCAACAAACCTCAACTTGATAAAGGGCATTTACAAAGAACCTACAGCAAACATTATATTTATAATATTTATTAGTGAAAGACTGAAAACTTTTCTCCAAACATCAGAAACAAGACAGAGATAGATATCTGCTACTACCACTTTTATCAACATTGTACTGGAATTTCTATCCAGAGAGAGAGAAAGAAAGAAAAAGGCATAAGAAACAAGTAAAACTGTATTTCCAGAAAACATCGTTCCCAAAGGTATAACTGGAAATCTGATAATATCTACCAAGAGAAAAAAATCTACAGAATTTATCACTGAATTTAGGAATGTCTCAGGATACAAAATCAAAATACAAAAATCAATTGTATTTCTCTGTATTATTGATAAACAATCAGGATTTAAAACTTCAAAATAACATTATTTGCAATAGCATCAGAAACAATAAAGTGAGGAGAGATAAATTTGACAAAACATGGAAGTTCTGTACACTGAAAACGTCAAAATGTCACTGAAAGAAGCCCTAAATAAATAGATACACCATCTTCTTCAGTCAAATGACTAAATATTGCTAAGATATCAAGTCTAAAATGTGATCTACAAATATTATGAATTTTTATTTATAATCCCAGCTAGGTTTTTCGGTAGAAAATGACAAACTGATTCTTAATTTATAGAAAAATAAAAGGACCTAGAATAGCCAAAAACACCTTTGAAAAAGAGTAAATTTAGAGAGCTAACATTACCTGATGTCAAAGCTCATTATGAATCTGCGTGTGTGGTGTTGGCATAAAGATGAATTCATCATTGGTATGGAATATAGATCCCCAAAATACATACACACACACACACCACTGTGTGTGTGTATGTACATATATATATATATATATATGGGAAACTTGTTTTTAACAAAATTGCAAAGGCATTTCTGTGGAAATAGAATAAGCTTTTCAAAAAATCAGAAAATAATTAGATATCCATATGCAAAAAAAAGCCAACATCAATCCATACCTCAACATTATATACAAAATTTACCCCAAAATAGATCATAGACCTAAATGCAAAACCTAAAATTACAAAACTTCCAGGAAAAATAGGTATCAGCACAAACTTACTGGCTGCAATACCTAAGTACAATCCATGACAGAGAAAATTGATAAACTGAACTTCATTGAAATTAAAATTTTCTGTCACAGTGCCTTCAGAAGATAGTTAATGGAATGAAAAGGAAAACCACAGGTTGTGATTAAGTATTTGCAAGTCATATATCTGTTAAAAGACTTATACCCAGAACATATAAAGAACTCTCAAAACTCAGTAATAAGAAAAAAAAAATCCAACAGAAGTATGAAATTACAGACAAAAGACCTAAACAGACATTTCCCCAACGAAGATAAATGATGGCAAATAAGCACATAAAAAGAGGTTCAATCTCATTAGTCATTGTAGAAATGTACCACAATGAGGTACTATTACACATCTGTTAGAGTGACTGATTTTTTTTTAATTGACCATGCCAGGCAGGGAAAAGTAGTGAAAAATCTGGAACTTTCATACACTACTGATGAAAATAGAAAATGCCACAAACTTTGGAAAACAGATTAGCAATATCTTTAAAATTAAACACATACCCATCACATAATCCAGCCATTCGTCTCCTAGGTATTTATCCAAGAAAAATGAAAGCATAAGTCCACATAAATACTTGTATATAAAGGTTCCTAGCATCTTTGTAACAGTCAAAACCTTAAATGACAAAATGTCCATGAACAAATTGATAAACAAGATAAGGCACATCCATATAATGGAATACTATTTAGCAATAAAATGGAATGAACAATGTTGGTACACACTCCATATGGATGATTCCATTTACATAACTTTCTAAAAAAGCAAACTAATACAGAGTGAGAAAGAGTAAATGACTGGCTGCTTAGATAGGAGGAGAACACAAAATAACACAAAAGAACACAAGGTAACTTTTGATTATATAATCTTCATTATTTTGCATATGGTGATGTTTTTACAAGTGTCTATAAGTTTGAAAATTTATCAAACTGTATAACTTAAATATATGCAGCTTAATGTGTATCAGTTATATCTCAAAACAAACCTTTTTTTTTTAAGTAATCAGACTTCAAATACCAATCTTTTCTCCACTGTCCTCCCACATCTGACATGCAAGTATTCAATTAAATGAGTATTTATTGACCCTACTATGCTTCAGATCCTGCAATTGGCATAAAGAATACAAAGAAAATAAGTGAGCTTTTGGAAAGCCTATTTTTAAAAAATAAATTTATATGTAGATAAAATGGTAAGCACTGCTAAGTTCCTTTTCTGGTTCCACTTTATGTCTCTGTCCTTGTTTCTTTCTTATGCTATATGATTATATTTTCTATATTCTTGGATTCTCTTTGAATTATTTCTGAAACAAGATGAGATATAAGTAAATATAAGTAATTATTCAAATGGCTAAAACATGAGATTTGTCCTTGATAAATTTGCAGCAAAGAACAGTCTGGCTTTCTCTTCAGGTACTTTGCATCCTAGTAGGAGAGAGTAGACATGTACACTAATAATCATGCTGCAAGATTTGTTAATACCATGAAGATATTAATACATTTAATATGTAAATGTGTACAAATTTTATAGGAGGGAGCACTGGAATGTGCAGAGAAACATGATTCTATGAAACTTAGTTTACAGAGAAGAGAGAACTTTCCATTGGGTTTTGAAGGTTCTGCAGATTTTCAATGGGCAGAGGTGGAGGAACAGTCTGAGCAGAGAGAACATCATAAACAAAGGAATGAATGTGAGAAGAGTCAGCATATGTTCTTAGGCTAAAGAATAGTTTAATCAGGTGAGATAGACACCCAACACTAGCACTAGCCTCGTGGCATTGGGTATTATTTAACCTCTTTAGTTTCCAGTGCCTTTAACTATGAAGGGGGATATTTACACTATTACATCTACCTAAAGAGTTTCTTAAAAGGCCTAAAAAAGAAGTGATGAACCTAAACCACTTAGCATGGTGCACAGACCAAATGCTTACAAAACCAGTAGCAGTTATTATTAGCATGAGGTTAGAATCCAAGGGAGAAGAAAAACTTATCTTGGGCATATTTTTAAAGTGACAAGTTGTTACTCCTAGTAGCTTCATGAATGCATACATTCAATTATACAATGACATCATTTTTTCTAAAACAAAGTTCTGACTTCACCTGGTCTGCTAAAAGAAAAAAAAAAAGTATTAATGTGAGGGGTGGGAAGGGGAAGCACAGATGGCAATTTCATGCTTGAGAATTCAATCCTTCTCATTTGGGTTGAAAAGATAAAACAGACCTTATGGATCTCTTCCTCTATTAGTGTGTCTTTGGCTATAAAAAATATATATAATAATCGCATCATAATTTACAATTGCATAATTCTAAATAATTCTTTTTCTTTAAGTTTCATAGAATCATGTTTCTTAAAAGGATCATCTTTTCCAGCATCACATTTTTAGGCCAATAATAGAATAAACAAAAATTCCTTCAAAAAACCTACCAACAAACAAAAGCTCATTTGCAACTTGCTGCATACTATGCTGTGATTTCATTTACAAGAGTCCCAGGCAAAGAAGATCACCATAACTCTCAAAACGGTTGTGTCATTGACAATTAAACATAAGTTAAGAATGGCCGCAACAAAAACCTGAATAGACATTCACATGTCTGGTATGACGAAGTATAATCCAGCCTGAAGGGAAGGAGATTGAGTAGATCAGAAAAAGTAACAAGATTTATTTGCTCTAAGACTAACTATATGACTAGTAAGGCAGTGGTATACTGTTTAAGATTTACATGTTTACAAAACTAGGAGTTATCATAATCATATTAATTTTCCTTCATTTTTCTCTCCCAGTTCCACCCTTGCATTTCTGTCCCCAGTCTATATGATCTCTGGAAACACTGTTGATCAAATATGCTAAGAGTGCCCATCCAGAGACCAGTAGTTCTTGCTCAAGCAATTTTTTTCTTATAAGAACAATGAATGACATAAATTCTTTTTAATTCATGAACAGAGGCATTCGATCTTAAATATGATAAATTTTATAGATGTAGATAAAATGCTTGAAAATTTAGAGTTATTGAGAGGCCAGCAAACATGTAAAAAGAAAGTATATTAATAAACTAGCAAACTGATTATCATGATTAGGTTTAAAAAACCTAGAATATTCCACAAGAAAGCAAGGATTGGGGTTATTCTAAACATAAGCAAAGGCCTTGCTTCCAATGGCATTCTTTTTTCCAACATGGAACACCTATACAGATAGATAAGATAGACATGCAGATTTTTATCCTATCCAGGAAGTTTAAGAAATGCCTCTGGGACTTTCCATATTGGCAGATAAGCTGAGAGCTTGAAAAATTTAGTGGGGAGAAGAAAATTCCTATAACCCCTTTAACGCAGGATCTATTTCAGTAAAGACTTGAAAAGTAAGAGAGATACAGGTTTCATTCCACTTTTTATAAATACATATATTCCAAACAGAAGAGGTGAGATAACCAGAATGGTATTTTATTAAACAACACATAGCACGTAATTTGTACCAGAAACACATACAATCATTTTACAAGTACTATCATTTAAATGAATCTTTCAGACAACCTTAAAATGAAGTTTCCATTATTATCTCCAATTAACAGATGAGAAAACCAAGATACAGAAAGGTTGGAAAAAAAGAAAAAAAAAAACTTGTCCAAGCTCACATGGCTATTAAATGGCAGAACTGAGTTTTGAACCCAGACTATTTGTCTGCAAAATCTGTATTTGTAATCACTTCATTGTTGCTTATTTTTCTTTAGAAGAGCTTCTGACTGGAGATAAGGTTTAATCTTTGAACACTTCTGCCTGTTCTACAGAACCCCAAAATAAATTTTATTTGTACGGTAGAGATTATTCTACATGCAAAATCAATATTCCTATGGGAAAATTTCCCTAGCAACTAGTTTAAAATGCCTTTTTAGGCCAGGTGTGGTGGCTCACACCTATAATCCCAGCACCTGGGGAGGCCAAGGCGGGCCTGAGATCACCTGAGGTCAGGAGTTTGAGACCAGCCTGGCCAACATGGTGAAACCCCATGTCTACTAAAAATACAAAAATTAGCCTAGCATGGTAGTGCATGCCTGTAATCCCTGCTACTCTGGAGGCCGAGACAGGAGAATTGCTTGAGCCTGGGAGGTGGAGGTTGCAGTGAGCCAAGATCATGCCACTTGCACTCCAGCCTGGGCAACAGAGTGAGACTATGTCCAAAAAGAAAAAAAAAAGGTCTTTTTTAAATTACTAATCACTTCAGAATGACTGCTTAAGGGGGCACCTCCCTTTAGGAGGGAGAGAGAGGTGATAAACAAGTATGTGAGCTCATCGATTTTATAAACATTTCTGGGAGGCAGGTGGTATGCTTGCTTTTCAGGTGAAAACAGAGGCATGGAGCGATTCAGGGACTACTCCATGGCACACAGATTCTTTAGAGAAAGATCCTTCACAAGGCACTATGAGCACAGCATAACCTTATGTGGCAGCTGTGAAGTCTTCTTCTCATCTATCCTATTACAGAAAAAGGAAACCTGGTACAGTCTATGACTCTTCACAAACGAGACTTCCTGCAGTAGAGGAATCATAAACGACAAGGCCCATGAGCAACAAGAAAGAAGAAAAATAAGCTTTCTTAAAAAAAGCAGGCCCAGACAGCACAATGACTGATTGTAGACTAGATAGTGCTGAATGTAATTGGCTCCTTCTTCTTGATAAAGGTCAAAGCCATCTTCAAAATGACTGCCCTATTCAGGTTTTTCATAATAGATTGGAAAATATGACTCAGACAAACACCCAGGAAGGCTTGGTTCCTAATTTGTCAGGTTTTTGAATGGATAATTTTTGAACTTCCTACAAGAAAATACTCTAGCATTTCCCAAAGTGGTTTCCTTTTTCTCTTTCTACCCAAGAGAACAATATAAGCTTGAGAAACCATGTTGTGTGTGCATGCCTGCAGATTTGTGTAGTGATCCCCTACTTTTCAGACATCAAAAACCCACTAAAAACAAAAGCCAACCAGAATGGAGCACATAAGATTCCATTCAAATACCACTGCACCCTGAGGTGAAGGTGAAGCTTAGCAGTCCTTCCTGATTGCTGTCTTTGTACTAATACCCCTAACTGAATGAACATCCAAAGAATGGTGCTTACTCAGTATTTCAGTTCAGATTTTTGCACTGAGGTATCCACATAAAGCATGAGTAGTGGTTATTGCCCTAGGCTTACCATTTCCAATTGTGTTGTTTTGCTGTTCTGCTTGGTTCAGTTAGCTCATGTGTTAATTGTGTAATGGCATAGAGAATAAAATATAAAAAACATGTTTGTTTAAGCAGTGGCATCCTGGCTGCCTTCTTTAAATATCACCAAGGCTAGCAGTCAGTTGGAATGAGTAGCAAACATCATTTGATTTCCAGCAAGGTGAGGGGTGCCTTCTCCCAGTTTCATTTATCCTGCTTTCATCATTACAGAGCAAACCCTGGAATGCTGTCATCCTTTTCAGGCTTCAGTTCCCATCAGAGTATTGGCTTCACTTTGACTGTAGAAGATTTAGTTGAAGCAATATTCAAAAGTGTAGAACTTGTCAAGCTACCTATCCAGCGAGAAGTCTTGAAATAAATGGAATTTCATTACTTTCAGAGTAAGAGAAATTGCCAAAAAAGTCATACAAGGCTCTTAATAATGTGGCCACTGAATAGTTGTTCAGCCTCAACATTAGCCATGCCTTCTTCTCCCTAAACTCATCCCAACCTCAAATAAATACATAATCATTATTCTATCTGGAAAAAATTATACGATCTCTTTGATTCCCTGTGCCTTCTTCAGCCATAATATATTTGCACATGCCATTTGTATTGGTAATGATAGGCTAACTGACATAACAAATAACCTCAACATTTTGTCACTTAATGCATTAAGGCTTATTTCTCACTCAAGTCACTATCCAATTCAAGTAAGCAGTGGTTCTCTCTCCTCTACTCAGTCATCAAAAGAATCCAAGCCCCTTCCATTCAGTATCTCCAGTATCCTCTAGGACAGTCCTCAGTCAGAATTCCACGAAAGACTTAACCTGTAATTTCCACAGAAATGTACTGCATGTGAGGAATTAGCCATCTCCTACACATCTGTAATGATGCTAGCTAAGTACTAGCCTTGCATGAATTGAGAAAATAGTCATTAAATCATTTTCCATAGAGCTTATTTCTCTATGAACCCTTTGAGGAAGGCTGCTCCAGGGCATGGTCTTCAACACTGGCTGCATATTAGAATTATCCAGGAGCGGCCGGGCGCGGAGGCTCAAGCCTGTAATCCCAGCACTTTGGGAGGCCGAGACGGGCGGATCACGAGGTCAGGAGATCGAGACCATCCTGGCTAACATGGTGAAACCCCGTCTCTACTAAAAATACAAAAAACTATCCGGGCGAGGTGGCGGGCACCTGTAGTCCCAGCTACTTGGGAGGCTGAGGCAGGAGAATGGCGTGAATCCGGGAGGCGGAGCTTGCAGTGAGCCAAGATTGCGCCACTGCACTCCAGTCTGGGCGACAGAGCGAGACTCCGCCTCAAAAAAAAAAAAAAAAAAAAAAGAATTACCCAGGAGCTAAACCTAAGAGCCACTAATCTGAGGGCTCAGCATTTTTAATTAAATCAACTGCCTGCATCCCAAAGAAGGAAGAGAAAGAGGGTAAAAAAGAATGCATGGAAAATCATCCGGGAGGTCTTCATGTGGATTCAGCATGGAGATGGTATAAATCACTCTGCTCACATTCCATCGGTCTGAACAGTCACATGGCCCCATATAACTGCAAACTGGCAGGAAATGTAGTTTCCTCTCATGTACCAGAAGGAAAAGGAAGTGGAACTTCCTCTAGCAGTATCTGCCATACTCTTCCCTTTACCTGAAGAGACATTGCCTTTCCCTTCCCCCTCCTCTCCCCAGTTGTTCCTCTTGGTTAGGTCCTCTTGTCCTCTGAAACAGTAGTTACCTGCTCTAGAAAACCTTCTCTCTCCATCCTCCAAAGCTCCTGGGGTACACCTTTATCAGTGCACCTATCACACAGAACGATTTTGGTTAGTTTCTCTGTCTCCTCTGGCTCCAACTGTGTATTCCTAGCTCCTGTTGATGCTAAAGATACACAATAGGTCCTCCATATGTTTCAAAAATTAACGAATGAAAGTGCCAAAATGTACTTCGCATACATATATAACACAGTTAAAGACTTAATATTATCCCTATGTCTTAGATTTAAGAAACTTAGAGGCCTTAGAAGTAAAAGACGTATTCAACACCACAAGATAAAAGAGATAAACAGGAATAGTCTTATACTTGAATAAATAATCTATTGCTTAATTGTTCCTATCTTTTACTCTTTCTGTTCAATCTTAAAAATAGGGTGACAAATTTATAGGGAAGCACACTATGCTCTCCCTTATAGGTCTCCAAAAGCTTTTCTTGCTGAAAACAGCATACAAAATGCTTTCCCTCTTCAAAGCCCAATGCAACACTGGAAAAGCAATGGAGAAGAAAGTACTCAGTATCTTTTCCCCACTAAAAGTTGTACTGCAATGCTTGAACACAATTGGAGGATCCCTAGGTTTATCAAAAGTATCTGCCATTTCTAAAAGAATATAAGTTTATTACTTACATCAGATATAACCAAAAATAATCAAGGTTCATCATGTCTTATATGGGATTCTGAAGTTCCTTCCTTCCTTCCTCCCTCCTTCCCTTCCTTCCTCTCTTCCTTCCTCCCTCCCTTCTTTCCTCCCTCCCATCCTTCCTTCCTTCCTTCCTTCCTTTCTTCCTTCCTTCCTCCCTTCTTTCCTCCCTTCCTTCCTTCCTCTCTTCCTTCCTCCCTCCCTTCCTTCCTTCCTCTCTTCCTTCCTCCCTCCCTTCTTTCCTTCCTTCCTCCCTTCCTCTCTTCCTTCTTCCCTTCTTTCTTTCCTTCCTCCCTTCCTCTCTTCCTTCCTCCCTTCTTTCTTTCCTTCCTTCCTTCCTCCCTTCTTTCTTTCCTTCCTTCCTTCCTCCCTTCTTTCTTTCCTTCCTTCCTTCCTCCCTTCTTTCTTTCCTTCCTTCCTTCCTCCCTTCCTTCCTCCCTCCCTTCTTTCCTTCCTTCCTTCCTCTCTTCCTTCCTCCCTCCCTTCTTTCCTTACTTCCTTCCTTCCTCCTTCCCTCCCTCCCTTCCTCCCTCCCTTCCTCCCTCCTTCCCTCCCTCCCTCCCTCCCTCCCTTCCTTCCTTCCTTCCTTCCTTCAACAGCTAAAATGAAATCACCTGTAGAAAGTGGCTAACACTGTTATGTATTTCTCAGTTTCCAAATTCAGAAATCCTATGGAGTTTCTGTTTCAGTAAAAAGGTTCCTATTAAAATAAATAAATTAAAACAAAGTAAATATTAATCCAAAATACAGAAGCAAACATTCTAAAGATCAGGAAAAGAGGACAAAATATTTTTTAAATGCATTATTCAAATGCTTACTGACTGTTGCTTTCCCACAACCATCATTTGTTTGGAAACTTGTAAGTATGGGTAGCTAAAAAAAAAAAAAAATGCTTTTTCTTAAATTAGATATGAGAGGTGGCAAAATTCCCAAAATCTAGCAAAACCTTTTCTATATTCAAAGTGTCAAGTTTGAAACCAAGCTTTGAACATGGAAAGATGGAAAGATAAATTAATTCACTTAGAGCAAACTTCTTCTAAGAAAAATAACATGCTGGAGATGTATAGACTCCTAAATGGCCATTTCCAAGCATACTAATGGTTCAAATATGTAAGTCAAAGGGTTATCAATTAAATATCTTATAAAATATATATCGATTTAGAATTGCCTAGGAAGATAAAAGATTTTGACTTGTAGACAAAATATAAACTATTTGATACCTTAAAATAGGCTTCATCCAGGCACAGTGGCTCATGCCTGTAATCCCAACCCTTTGGGAGGCCGAGGCAGGTGGATCACTTGAGGCCAGGAGTTCGAGACCAGCTTGGCCAGCATGATGAAATCACATACCTACTAAAAATACAAAAATTAGCTGGGCATGGTGGCGTGCCTGTGAATCCCATCTACTCAAGGGGCTGAGACCCGAGAATCACTTGAACCTGGCAGGTGGAGGCTACAGTGAGCTGAGACCATGCCACTGCACTCCAGCCTGGGTGACAGAGCAAGACACAATTCAAAAGAAAAGAAAAGAAAAATTGGCCTCAAAATTTCCAATATGTTGCATCTAGAAATAGAAACTTGTCTACATAAAGAAACACAAAAGGATTAAGGCACTGCCATACTGTGGTGGTAAAGGTGGGTCACAGATATGCAATAGGAATACCCAAACCAGGATCAGATCACAAATCAATACCAGAAAAGCAGTGGAAAAAGTTGGATTCTGGCCTGTAAGAAAGAGGAAAGAAGCAAAGTAAAGGTCTAGAATTAAGGTCAGGATTTAAAAAAAAAAAAAAAAAAAAAAAGAACTGAGTAAAAAGGATTTCAGAATTCAAAATCAAGAAAATGGAGTAATAGGAACCAAATTTAGACAATTCCAAAGGTGAACAAGTTAGCAAAAAATGACATGAGGAGGAAATAGCTATTCTACAACAGCACCAACCCAAATCTTACTCTATTGGGGACATTATGAAAGAGACATTATACACCTTCTTGAAGGAATTGTGGAACATTTAAAGGTGTAGTCCTGGCATCTGACATCAATAATTTTAGATTTTTAATTTATGGTAGTAGGAAAATTCATAACCTAATTCATGGGTCACAAAATGCACTAAAATTAGTAATCATGAAAATTGATTGATTTTCAATTTTCAATTAAATGAGGATAAGCTACCTCATTTAATTGTTGAGTTAGATATGGTATGTATATATTGGCACTCAGCACTTCTTCCCACCTTCTTCTATTGTTTCTCATTTTATTACAGACACTGGAAAGTTTAAAAGTATATTCCCAGAATTTCTTTGCAACTAACAAAACACATTAGGCTTACAAAGTAGATTTCACCAATTAAAAGCACTCCCCTGAAATCTGGAAAGCAGAAGTAAATGGAGATCACATACCTGTGGCTTTCAGCATATTTTCTGATGACAAGCAAGGCTATGAAGAAGTCAATGCCCACAGCTTTATAGATATTGATAAGGAATTGGAGAAATAGCACCTGGGCTCAGTTTCCCAATGCTCAGGCAGTTATAGATGTAGCAGTGGGAGTGGTGGTAACAGAGGTTATGACAAGCTCTCAAATCCTAAATTTTAGTGAGCTATTAACACATGGTTCCAGTGGCAGCCTCTTGACTCCCACATTCTCATATGTGGCAGAGGCAGCAACTCTCTTGGGAAGCCAATTGAATAGTTTTGTTTTCAGAGGATAGCCTCACGGTCCAGCCTGGTGCTTGCTTTTTAGCTCTTCCAACAATTTCATAAGCACATAATTAACCTGTATTAAATATCTTACTGTTTAAAATACCTGAAGTGGTTTTAAAGAATTGAATGTTAATTGATATAAACTTCAATATAATCCTGTGGATCATATTATTATACCTTTTTTTTTTTCCGATGAGAAAACTAAGGCCCTGAAAAGTTAAGTAAAAGTAAATGGAAACAGAGGCTACAGACTGAGAGGACCTAAATGCAAAACATGTATCTGATAAAATAGTTGTATCTAAAACATATTTTTAAAAAACTTTAAATTCCAATATGGAAACAAGGCAATTTTAAAATGGGCAAATTTCTGAAGCGGACAACTTATGAAAGATATACACGTGGCATATGAACCCATAAAAAGATGTTCGACATCATGTGTTACATTTTTCATCAATTGACAGTCTAATCATAAAATTCATGTGGAAATGTAGGGGCCCAAAGTAGCCAAAACACAGGGACTACCCGACATGTCCAGGCAATATGCATCCCCTCCTTTCAGCTCCTAGAACAGCAGAATGGTCTCCAGAATCACCCTGACACTGTAGATGACATATTCAGCCTAGATAGCCACCAGGTTTATTTAGTATTGCCCTGTTACCTTGCTGAAGAGCCAAGTAATCACCCTTATCTCACAGTGGGCCATTGCCTCTACTACCCTGGACCACTGAGATGCCAACTGTACTGTCATGAGTTTCCCACCATCCATACAGGGGTAACCAATGATCATGGCGAAGACTTTGATTTACAGAAAGATCTGATTGGGCAGGTGATGAACCAGCTTAGACAGTAACTTGTCAGCCAGTTGCTCCACACATGCTGCTTTTGTCTCCACCCCAACGTACCCTACCAGATGTAGCCAAAGTGCTCTAGGAGGTCATGCAGGTTGAAAGTCCAATATTTTTGTCAATGGTTAGATAATTCCTTGAAAGGATTGCCAAAGGAGACAACCATGGGAGCCCAGCACCATGACACACAAACAACTTACAGACTTCCGTGAGCAAGTCACTAGTGCTAAGGAATGTAAGCAATTTGCTGGACCTTGCAAGACTTCACCAGGTTGTTTCAACAGCTCACACTCCTGCACTGTTCCTGTCTTTTAAATTAGAAGATAGGAAGAAAACAAAAAACCAGACTGTGTCCCACAATCAGAAACCTCCAATGTGACAGAGAGGTCTTCACCACCAGCAGGGTCTACGACCAGGCACAGAGAGACTCCAGCTTTCTGAGGCCATCCTGAGGAGATCCTGTTTGGGGGTGTGAGGGAAAATCAGAGCAGTTTAAAAAAAGATGACTGCAGCCTGCCCAGTGTGGCAGGAGGGGAGCTGGTTTCCTGGTAAAGTTGTTTCTAAAAGGAAAAATAATTTTAAGAAACTTTTTTAAAAGGGCCTGGCACAGAGGCTCATGCCTGTAATCAAAGCACTTTGGGAGGCCAAGGCAGATGGATCACTTGAGGTCAGGAGTTCGAGACCAGCCTGGCCAACATGGTGAAACCCCATGTCTACTAAAAATACAAAAATTAGGTGGGCATGGTGGTATGCACCTGTGATCCCAGCTACTTGGGAGGCTGAGGCAGGAGAATTGCTTGAGCCCAGGAGGCAAAGGTTGCAGTGAACTGAGATTACAGATTACAGCATCGCACTCCAGTCTGAGTGACAAGAACAAGACTGCGTCTAGGTAGGTAGAAAGGAAGGATGGAAGGAAGGAAGGAAAGAAGGAAGGAAGGAAGGAAGGAAGGAAGGAAGGAAGGAAGGAAGGAAGGAAGGAAGGAAGGAAGGAAGGAAGGAGAAAGAGAAAGGAAGGAAGGAAGGAAGGAAGGAAGGAAGGAAGGAAGGAAGGAAGGAAGGAAGGAAGGAAGGAAGGAAAATTTTAAAAAAAGAAAACTAAATGTGAAAAAAATAGTCTTGAAAAAGAAAAACAAAGTTGGAAAATTCACACTTTCCAATTTCAAAATTTAGTACACTGCTACAGTAATCAAATCAATGTAGTATTGGCCTAACAGTAACTATATTGATCAATGTAATAGAATTGAGAGCTCAGAAACACACTCTTAACATTTATAGCTAATTGATTTTCAACAAGGTTGATTTCCCCAATTTAATGAGGAAAGAAATGTCTTCTCAGCAATTGGTGCTGGAACAGTTAATATTCATGGACAAAAGATTAAAATTGTACCCCTTTCATACACAATATAAAAAAATGAACTCAAAATAGATGATAGGCCTAAGTATAAGAACTGTAATTATAAAATTCATATTAGTTTCCTATGACTGCTGTAACAAACTATCACAAATTTGACAGTTTATACCAACACAAATTTTTTCTCTTACAAGTCTGTAGGCCAGAAGCCCAAATCTGGAAATCTACAGAGGTCTACTCCAGTCTTTGGCTGTGTACCAATCTATGCATGTATGAGAAACCAGGAATCAAATCACTAGAAAACTGAATGCTGTGCATATTCTTGGAGCCAATGTAGGATTGAAAAATGTTGATTTTCCACCAGATAAAATTTCCTAAATCATGTATCATTGATTAGAATCCTCAGAGGGGTATCATCTTAGTAGTAGAACTATATTAACCTTATAGTAAAAGCTCTTCTAGACCCACCTTAATAAAATGTAAAAGCTGGCTGGGCACTGGTGGCTCAATGCTTGTAATTCCAGCACTTTGGGAGGCCGAGGCAGGTGGCTCACCTGAGGTCAGGCATTTTAGATCACCCTGGTCAACATGGCGAAACCCTGTCTCTACTAAAAATACAAAAATTAGCCAGGTGTGGTGGCACACACCTGTAATCCAAGCTACTCAGGAGGCTGAGGCAGGAGAATAGCTTGAACCCAGAAAGCAAAGGTTGCAGTGAGCTGAGTTGGCACCACTGCACTCCAGCCTAGGCGACAAGACTGAAACTCTGTCTCAAAAAAATAAAAAATAAAAATAAATAAAATGTAAAAGCCAACATCAAACAGAATGAACTATTTCCAAGTAATATAGCCACATGCCAGAAAAAAAGTCCAACTTTATTTAAAGGAATACAAAAAATTACAGTACACCAAAATATGAAATGCACAATACACAATATCGAATGAAAAGTTACCAAACAAAGGAGCAGGAAAAGATGAAACATAAATTAGAGAGTAATCAATTAAGAGAAATAGACTTAGAGATTACAGAGATAGTAGAATTATCAGGAAAAGATGTTACAGCGAATATATATATATAAAAATATATAATTATGTTATACGTGTATACATATATTCTAAAATATATGTTTTAAAAATATGTATGTTCTAAAAAGTATTAAGTATTAAGTATAAAGAGTAATGCAAAATATGTTTTAAAAACCCAATGGCACTTACAGAACTGAAAAACACAATCTCTGAAGGGAAAAATACACTGGAAGAAATCATCAGCTGATTAAACAGTGCAGAAGTATAAATCAATGAACTTGAAAATATGGAACTAGAAATTTCAAGGACAAAAAATAAAGAGTAAAAAACAATAAATGAAACACTGGAAGAATTGGAAAACCTGAACAGAGTATGAGTGACCTATCGCATGACAACAAGTTTTCTTTTTTCTTTTTTTTTTTTTTGAGGCGGAGTCTCGCTCTGCCGCCCAGGCTGGAGTGCAGTGGCGCGATCTCGGCTCACTGCAAGCTCCGCCTCCCAGGTTCACGCCATTCCTCTGCCTCAGCCTCCCGAGTAGCTGGGACTATAGGCGCCTGCCACCACGCCCGGCTAATTTTTTGTATTTTTAGTAGAGACGGGGTTTCACTGTGGTCTCGATCTCCTGACCTTGTGATCCGCCCGCCTCGGCCTCCCAGAGTGCTGGGATTACAGGCGTGAGCCACCGCGCCCGGCCGACAACAAGTTTTCTAACATATAAGTAATTAGGGTTCCAAAAAAGAGGACAGAGAAGAGACAAAAATATATATAATTTTCCAAATTTTCCAAATCTATAAACCTATAAATCTAAGAATTTCAATAAACCCCAAGTAGAATAAACAAAAAGGAAACCACACCAAGACTTTTGTGTTCAATTTGCTGAACATCAGTGACGAATAGAAAACTTAAGAGCAATCAGACAAAAAAAACCACATTATTTCCAAGAAGAAATTATATCAAAGAAGAAAACACAATAAGAACTAGAAAATGTGTTTGTTTTTTTTTTTTTTTTTTTTTTTTTGAGATGGAGTCTCGCTCTGTCGCCCCGGCTGGGGGCTGGAGTGCAGTGGCCAGATCTCAGCTCACTGCAAGCTCCGCCTCCCGGGTTTACGCCATTCTCCTGCCTCAACCTCCCGAGTAGCTGGGACTACAGGCGCCCGCCACCTTGCCCGGCTAGTTTTTTGTATTTTTTAGTAGAGACGGGGTTTCACCGTGTTAGCCAGGATGGTCTCGACCTCCTGACCTCGTGATCCGCCCGTCTCGGCCTCCCAAAGTGCTGGGATTACAGGCTTGAGCCACCGCGCCCGGCCTAGAAAATGTTTTAAAGACAAGGAAAATAAAAACATCTTTTAAAATTTTGTTATATGCAGCCAAAGAAGAGCTTAGAGAGAAATTGAGAACTTTGAAATGATTATATTAGAAAAAGGGGTTCTCAAGTTAATATCTAAATTGATTATCAAAATCAATCTTTAGAAATTTTTTAAAAAGAGAAAATTTAATCTAAAATAATTGAAAAAAGAAAATGATAAAAATAAGAGAAAACAAAAAAAGAAAAGATAATAATAGGAAAAAATTTGATATACCAAAATCAGTTTCTTCAAAAAAATAAATAAATTTTATAAATCTTTAGCCAGATTCAAAATGTTTCTAGAAGAAAATTAAATTATCAGTATCAGAAATAAAATACCACTAAATGTCCTATAGACATTAAAATAACAATAAGTGATCATTATGAATAATTTTAGGCCAAACAATGAATAATTCAGATTAAATGAAAAATACAAAGTACCAAAATGTACTCAAGAAGAAATCGATAATGGGAATAGCCCTATTTTTGAGAAAGAGTAAAAGATTAAATATAGTAAATAGAACCTCTTAATCTGATCTCATGTGTTTTAATTTTAGGCCCCAAATCAAGAAACTAGCACTAATTCTGAAAATTGACAACAAGGGTTTGTGTGAATTGAAAAGGAAGCAATCATGGACATTTAGATTCAGGCTACTACAACCACATCTATGTAAACGTAGATCTGTAAATCCACAAATAGCAAACCGTTCAACCTTTTTCCAGGATTCCCAAATTCTCTCCAACCTTCCTATTCCCTACGCTCTCAAGCAAAGTTCAGACCAGCCTGTAAACCAAAGCCAATCCTGGCAGTACCATATTAATATGATTTCAAGAAATCTGCCTATGTACCTGAGTCCCTTACTATGGAGTCTAAGAGAACTTCTAGAGAAGAGATTTAAAATGCAAATAGACCTAGTGGTAGTATATACATTAATAAAGTTTTGATAAGATTTAAATGACTAATCTGAAGTATCACTTTTCAAATAAACTTTTGGGAAGGGTGAGATATAAATGTCTGAAGAAGCAAAAGGACAGCAAATAAAGGAGAATCCAGTATATACATGGGAAGTTGATGCCAAAACAAATTTCATTTACTTCAGTTTGACAAAGTTTAGTGTTACCATTGTGTAGGTGTCTGGCAAACTACTCTAACACCATGACCTTCCCCAGGGCCCAGGAATTAAGGGACTATTAGGTAATTCTTCAGGATAACACTTCACACACACCTACTCCTCTTTTACAATTCAATAATGCAGAATCCCAGTACCAATGCTGGCCATGTTATTTACTTAAATGAAGTCATTTCATTCTTATGTCAAAATCTAGGTTTCTCAAAATTCTTTTTTAATTTTAATGAAAATTGATACACCCAATCCACAATTACCTTGTTGGTATATTACTATCTGTACCCCTATCATGTAGGTGAGATAATTACTCTATGATTTTCCCCACCCCAGCCCCTCATTCACATTAATAAATGTGTATGTCACTTCTCTTTAAAAATGAACTAAAATAACCCTTTTTCTTCTTTTTTCAAAATTAGGCACATGATAATGTTTTGAAACAAAATATTAATTAAATTAAATTTAAAAGGTTTTACGTATTCTTTTTCTTAGAAACAACAAGACATATATTTTCACTACAAAATGTGTTTGCCTCTGAAAACACAGGTATTTAATTAATAATAATAGTTCCCTGGATTAATTTTGACAGTTTATGTAGAGTCGAAGACATATCTGACGTTTTTAAATTTACAACAATGTACACAGAATGCTAACAAAATAGTTTAAACTACTTAATTACAGGTGCTGTAAATCTCCCTTAAGTAATTCACTACCTGTATCATTTATAAAGAGAGTTTGCTTATTCTCCTTTTATGGGAGACTAATAGAAGGCCATTATCCTTTTGGAGTGAAGAGATTTATGGATGTATCTTCCATTAGCATTAATAAGGGTCCATGTAAATCACTAGGCACCAATAGAGGAAGAGAACTCCTTCATCGATTGGGTAATTGGCTATTTTAGTTAAAAGATAATTTTGGGACAAGGGGAAAAAGTAACATTATTAATAAAATTATCTGAGGTTAAGACTACATTAAAACAACATGGTAAGAAAAAATGGGTGACCTGACACTTTATTTGGCTTTTATTTTCCCTACTTCCTAAGTTAATCATAAGCATAACAATAACAAAGCAAATATAAAGGTGAATAAGAGTGACTGCTTTTGAAAAGAAAGAAGAGTGCATTACATGATATCTAAGCACATTGACATAGATCATTAAATTAACAGAATTGAGTCACAATAAAAGCATGTTGTTTCCTTCATGACAAATGTTTGCTACACTTGTACCTTAGACTAACATAGGATTTGCTTAACATTTTAATTGCATTATTTCAAGTAGCACAATGTCTTCCAAATGTTCTATTAATCTGCATTTTTTTTTTAATTCTATATTGCTGTTCATGCATATGGGCTTCTCAGAGTCCCTGGCACAATTTTATGTACCTCTAAATATCATGTGCAGATGCTTACATTTTAGTTTTTCATTCTGCACATAGAAGAACTTTCATGTGCTTAATGTAAAGCCAGGCCTAGCATGTCAGGTTGTCTTGGGTGACAAATAGTTGCATATAAATAAATTCACTGGATACACTTTAAAACAAAACAGAACTGTTTAACTTCTCAGAAACAAGGTATCAGAAATCCAGGAGTCTTTCTATATTTGGCAGATGATTTTGTAAGACTCAGGTTCACTACTGGCAAAGTAAGTTATATCTTCATGGTTTTGACAGACAAATACCACATAATCTCTGCTCAAATTTAAAATGCATGCCTGTGTAATATACATTTGCAAATCTGTCCTAGAAATGTTCTGCCACAGATCAGATGCCTTGTTACTGAGAAATCAAACAGTTCTTTAAATAGAGGTTGAAAATGCAGCAAAAGCTAATTTTTGCAGTACAAAACTAATTGTGTGTTTTATTTTCATTTAACAGATTAAATATAGTTCTACCCTTGCTTTGATTCCTCTTCTGTTTCTTACAAATGTGATAGTGTCAGAGTATATGCAGGGATTCCACTTAATTAAAACAAGCAGAATCATGAAGAAAAAAAGGAACAACAATAAAAACAAAACAATTTATAGGGTTCTAGTTACTAGCATTTAACAAAAGGCATTTGAGGGAATTTTAGGGAGCTCTTTTATGGTTCTCACAGTGGATGCTACATATTTATTTATTTTTATCCTGTATTAATTGTAAAATCAAACATATAGAAGGGAACCTATAAAGAAAGAAATCAGAAAAGAAGAGAAATGGATGACTGCCTCTTTGTGACATATTTTCTCCCTCAGCCTTGCATATTTGCATTAAAGTGATTGTGAATAATGTACATTTGACCAGTGCTGTCTGCAGAACTAATGCCTATAAAAGGGATGGGAAGTAGCATATGTTGTGCCTAGGGCAGAGAAAGTCCAATCACCCCCACTGTGAGAGTCTCCAACTAAAACGCAGGACAGCCTGGGATTCAGCCTAAATGAACCCAGCAGGGAGAAACAGGACACAGTCCCTCGGTCCACATTTAAGCTTCTGAACTAAGATTTTTAGAGTTTGCTTCGAAAATAACCCATAATCTCTATCATGTCCTTTGCAAAGCGTTGAAATTTTTTTCTTCTTTGTCTTACCTACCTATTCACAAATTTTCAAGGAAAACCATTACAGCAAGAAATTAAACACGAGAAATCAGTTGTTTCAGAATCAAGATATATACTCTTTATTGCCATTTTAGCAACTCTCTCCTCTGCTTGAGCTATTCCCCGGCATTATCTGACAAGGCACAGTTTTGTCAGTAACTGCAAAATGTTTTAGGCTTGTGGTTTCACTTTTATGTTTTTGAACTCTCCTGGAAATGCTCTGCTATTAAATACTTTGCAGAGGTTCTCAGTCCTGTTACATAATCTTCCTGTGACCTCTAGCACCAGGTTCAGATTCAAACTAGCTTTCCCTTCTACCTACATTAACTTGATAGTTGAAAAATAGCAATTATAAAAATTTATGAGAATAACAAAATCAGCTGAACTAGGGAAATAAAAGTTGCCAAATTGCTGTGTTTGAATCAGTAGGATTGCCTTTTGCCTCATTAGCTGCAGTATTAAAGGGGAAAAAAACAGAGTAGGGCTAGAAAATATGTATTCATTTTGATATTTATGTAATCCAAAGGGGGAGGGCAGTAAAAATAAAATAAAATTGAAAACTTGTAAGTTTTATCACAGCATGATATGAAAGAGCCTGTGCAATGCTGAAAATAATACAGAATTGATAGGATATAGCTTATCTTTTCTTCTACTATCTTAGTGTTTAATTCCTATTCAATTCCTATTCAAATTACTGTGAAGATGCTGTAATGTTTCAGAATAAAAGAAAGCTCCAAACCATTGATTTCAGTTCATTGGCCTATTCCTTGGATGGGGTAGGAGGGTGGTAAGGATTGCCCTGTTTGGATACTTCAAAGGACTTCATTCTTTGAATGATTAGCTATTATGGAGGGTTACACACTGTCATGAAAATTAAGTTTTGGGTGTTTAATTTTATTTCTTTGGGATCATAGCCTGAGTTGTGTAGATCAAAGACCTTACCCTACCCTACTCTTCACTACCCTCTCCCCACTTCACCTTCCTGATGTACTAGAGTCCCGTGATTACATGTTTTGGCAAGCTGGGCATCCTTCATGTTTTTTCCCATAATTTCAGTATTTTCTGTCATCACCCAACAAGGAGGCCCTCATAGTGTGTAATCATTGTAGTGTCTGAGATTAACCAAACTCACCTTGATGAAATTTTACTTGAGGCCATGATTCAGTGTCTCAGACTTAGGAGATGTCAATTCCCTGTTAGGATTATAGGAGCAGCTTCTATATGCTCCGTAGTATTATAAGCACCTGTAAATCTTGGCAAAAGGAGTTAATGGAGTGGGAGCCTCCAAAACATTCTACCAGAAAAAGTAACATAAAAATTGCTTAACATTAGTTCATCAGATGCTCAAAAATACTGGTTGTTTGACTAATTAATTGAAACAGATAATTCTTCATCTTATATATCATCATGTCAGTATTTTCTATCTTAATCTTACCTTTCGGGCTATTTTTAAACTACAGACTGGGGAGAAGGAAGTGCCATTCATTCATTTATTATTTCAGCAAATATTTAGCAGGCACCAGATGAAATTAGGGGCCACTGAACTTAAAGCCCCATGCTGAAGATAGACAAGTAACTAGCAATTTACAATGCACTGTGATTATGCTATGATAAACTGAGATTCTATAGGAGAGTAAAGTAGAGCATGCAAAAATATATATATATATATATAATTAAATTATTTTCTTAGAAGAGCTTTTAAACTTGTTATCAAACATGCAAATTGCTTTATTGTCCAGTTCACATGAAGGTTGCCCTTATTATTGTTTTACCAATAATAATATATTATGGTTTATTCCTTTCTTACTCACTGAGGGTTAATATTGCAAATAAATTGGGAGTTGGTGAGAGCTAGATAACTCTGGAGGAAACTTCGTATCAGACATTCTTCCTCTTATGCTTAATTTTACAGACTTTGGTCATCTCACATACTGCTTCTGAGGCTGAAAGAAGTTTGTGTTGTGATGTATTACATTTGTCATCATGTGCCCCCAAAGCCCCTCCTCTTCTTATGTTGCTTTATTGCAGTATAAGGTATAAAACCCATGAATCTTGCTGTCTTCCAATAGCCCCCTTCCATAACATGGTGACCTGTGCAGAATTAGAGCTAATAATTCAAACCAGAAAGGATAAAAAGCATAAAGCAACTGGCTTGCTTCTAGATTCCACCATGACATTTTTAAAGCCCAAATCAAATATTTTAAGCAGTGCCCTTTCTGAGTCAGAATTTTAAGCAGCACCCTTTCTGAGGCTGTATGTGACTCTGTTAGGAGCCCTGGGTTCTAGTTTTGCTTCTGTTAAAAATAGAAGGCAAATCATGAGTTTCCTCATCTTTAATTGGAAGAGGCAGAGACTACAAGATCCCTAACATCAATGTCAACTCCAATATTCTAAAAATGAATTTTAAAATAAATTAGATAAATTTTTTGTTACTTTAATGCTCAAACTTTTAACCTACCCAGTCTTTAAAGAACATTTTTAGATAAGACTTCCCACATCATTCTAACATATGCAAGTGGCCAAGAAATGGCATACTCTCCACGATTCTGAAATAAAAATTCTGAAGCCCAGAGAGATTTAGTGATTTTTCCAATAATATGCAGTGGCTTAGCAGAGGAATATGGAACCCAATCCCTATCTTTTCAAAATTTACATAAAAAACACAAAATATTCTATAGGAAAATGACAATTTTTTTTTTTTCTAGATGGAGTCTCGCTCTATCACGCAGGCTGCAGTGCAGTGGCGTGATCTCGGCTCACTGCAAGCTCTGCCTCCCAGGTTCACATCATTCTCCTGCCTCAGCCTCTCCAGTAGCTGGGACTACAGGCGTCCACCACCACACCCGGCTAATTTTTTGTATTTTTAGTAGATACGGGGTTTCACAATGTTAGCCAGGATGGTCTCGATCTGCTGACCTTGTGAGACAATTTTTAATAATTGTATCTGATTCAGTTAATAATCTGACCCCCAGTATGAATTGGTAAAACATTAAATATATTTGGCTGTCTGGCAGATAAAGTAGTTTAAATTGCCAAAATTCATACTTAAAGGAATCAGGTGTTCATTGGAGCACCAAATGGACCACAGAGAAAGCAAAGATTGATGTCTCTATATTTGATCATGATAGTCACCACTGGCAGGCAGGAAATCTAGGCCAGAAGTATCTCAATATTAGCTTCCTTCTCTTCCCCTCTGAATGCTAAATATCCTGACATCACCATTTGATCTGTATATCTGGAAGTCTCTCTGGACTGGTTAGCAAACTAAGAGCATATCTCCTAAAAGTGAATATGTGCACTCTTAACTTGGAGTGTCTCTAGCCCTCAATGTACTGAAAAAAAAAAACTCAGGCTATTTTAAATGATATGACACGATCACCACAGAATACAGGAGACCAGATTCCAAAGAGGTAACATAGGTAATTCAGCCCAGACAATGTCCATGTCCTTTGCCCCCATCTTGTCTATCTTCTGCACATTTTCTAAAATGTATACAATCTAAATCTTCACCAGGAACAGATTCTGAATAAATGCTATTGCTAGACTGTGTGTGGGAGAAGAGGGTTGGAAATAATATATTTCTTGATATCTTGCCCAGGTATTAACTCAGTCCTTTCAGTCACTTCTTTCCTGAGTTGAAATTCAATCATCTAGAAAATGTAACTGCCTAACACATAGAAATTCAAGTTTTTTAAAACATATATTTCAGTGGAGATATCATGTCAATTATCTCAATGTAACCATTTTGTATATAGTTCAAACTTCAGAGACTATTTTATCTTTTGTGATTCAGTGTTGTCCAGTACTTTTGCTCTTGCCAAATCTCTACCTCCTAATCCTTACTCAGTAAAATTAAAGCTTGGTACTCATCACTGTGATGCTTGTCTACAAGTAGACAGGTGATAAACAAACTCAAAACAATAAACTCTCTGTCCCAATTTTTCTCAGACAAATGAAACAGTAAGACATACTGATAATCAAATATTTTAATTACTTTATGTTGAAAGCATACAGGGTCTTCATTTGAAGTCTGGTTCTATCTTACTTTCACTCTAAGAACAGAAAATAAATGAAATTTTGAGATTAGTTTGTATGAAGGAGATTTTTCAATATAATTTTAGGGACAGATCATTTTATGTAATTATTTAACAAATATTATATAGAGCTTGCTCTGTGCCAGATGGTATTCTAAGTGCTTTACGGAATTTAACTTATTTAACACTCATAACAGTCCCATGTATTTCTACGATTATCCCCATCTTACAGGAAAGGAGAGTAAGAAACAGAGGTTAAGTAACTCTCTGAAGGTCACCAGCCAATAAGTGGAGGAGTTGTGATGCAAATCCCAGCAACATGACTCTAGCGTCTATATTCTCACATCTCAACAAGATGATTTAAATGTCAATAAGATAATATGAAAAGTGGAAAACATTTCATTTCCAATAAAAACTAGAAGCATCACTTAATTTCCTGAACCTGATCTCAGTCCCAGAATCATGCTTTCTCATGACTTTTTCAAATATTAACAGAGCATTCTGAGAAAAGTGCTATTGTTTCTCAAAAATAATTTTCATAGTCTTCTCTAAATCTATGATAAGTACCTGTACAACTTTTACCAGACTGATTTTTGGAACTGAGAATAATGAAGGAAGTTCTAGAAAGAGAAAATGGAGGAGATATTCCTATTGTTTTCATCTTAATTCACATAGATGCAATAAAGAAAAATAAGGAACTGCCTGGATTTGATTCCCAGAGAACCAGTCCGTTGGAGATACAAATCCTTTAACTCAAAAGGAAATCCTAAGTCCACCATTCTGGGCCTCTGTGCTATTTGCTCATGCAGTTTTAATTTTCTTTTGTAAAATATGGTGAAAATACCTGCCTCACAGGGTTGTTGTAGGAACTAACTGAAATAATATAAAGTTCTTAGCAAAGTTCCTGGCATAGACAAGCCCTCCATAGATACCCAAATCCTTTCCTCTTGCTATAGAAATAAGGGCTTTCCAGTTTTTAAATACAGAGGGAGAATTATTAAACTTTCAAAAATGCAGCTGGAGAAAACATTTTGACTCAATCATTTAACAAATATTTTTCAAGTACTTATTATGTTCCAGGCACTATTATTTCAAACACAACAGACTAGAATTCCAGAAGGCTGAAAAGTCCCACGGATACTTGTTTCAATGTTTCTAATTTCATTAGAAGCAAATGTGCAAATGAGTGATTTCCACCACTTTTGATTGTTGTTCCTTTGAAAAACCACACTATTTAGTTCAACAAGAACAGAATATTCTGTGATTACTTTGTCTATTACTTGACTTGGTAGGAAAATCATTTCTGAATAACCACACAGTTGAAAAGGCATACAACGCTTGGTCCTAGGGAGCAACCACAAAGCATTCAGAAACAACAAGCTACAGGAAGACCAATACCATCCATTGCTGGTCATTTCGAGGAAGCCTGTTCCTAGTGATCTACAACATCCAAGCCCCTTTGCAATGATCAATGTCTAATTGGATCATTGGTATTAAGACAGTGCCTTTCAGGTTTGGTCTATTTTGCTAGAAATCCAAGAACATGTATCTTCTTTTTAAAAAGTATCCAGGTTTAAGCCGGACGCGGTGGCTCACACCTGTAATCCCAGCACTTTGGGAGGCCAAGGCGGGTGGATCACGAGGTCAGGATATCGAGACCATCCTGGCTAACACGGTGAAACCCCGTCTCCACTAAAAATACAAAAAAAACATTAGCCTGGCGAGGTGGCAGGCGCCTGTAGTCCCAGCTACTCGGGAGGCTGAGGCAGGAGAATTGCCTGAACCCGGGAGGCAGAGCTTGCAGTGAGCCGAGATCGCGCCACTGCACTCCAGCCTGGATAACAGAGCACGACTCTGTCTTAAAAAAAAAAAAAAAAAAAAAAAAAAAAAAAATTATCCAGGTTTGTTACTTGAGTGTCTGGTACAAATATTAATGAATTTTCAGCTCCAAAAGAAGAATAGAGCAAATGACCTCAAACTTAAACGGTTTCTTCTAGCTTTCTGACTCACCCAACAGGTGGGAGGCAGCTACTGCCTGTATCAGCTACCTGTATGGCACAAAGACACACTAATTCTTCTCAGGTTGGCTCTTCACTAACATACTTGTTTGGTTCATAGCCACTGCGTCCGTTCACAGCGCCTAACATTAACAACTCAGCCGTTCTCCTCACTGTCTTTCCACTTCCCTCTTAATTCTCACTGCTGCAGGTCAAGACATATGGCCCCCTTGATTGATTTCCAGTAGTCATTCACATCATCACTCCACAAGTAGCTATTGGGCACCTAGAATGTGCTCTGTGCTAAGTACCATGGGAGTGTACTGCAACTATGCCTCAAACAAAAGCATTTATTCTGGTTGGAATATAGAACTTAGATTAAGTTTCTCCTAACTATTCAAGAGGGTACATAATTAACAACCATTGCACACGTGTGCTGTCTGATTCATGGTTCTACACTGCTCTCCTCCAAAGTCCCTAGCAGAGATCTCAAAGAGCACTCCCCTGTGACACTGAGCACTCCTCACTATATCTTCCAAACAGCTCCTCTGCACAGGAGATGCTGCTTTGCAATACTTTATATTCTATCCAAATTCCTTTAATAATATAATCTCTCTCAGAGTTGCCCCAGGGTTTTCAATGTCTTCATCTGAACTCCAAGATGAACCCCTAGAATTTATTCCTGCTGCTAAGATCTGTCAGTATTTCCACAGATTCCTTGGAGGGTTATACTTTGGCTGTACAATTTCACTTTAGGATAAGAAGATCTTAACAGGAAGACACCACACACACACACACACACACACACACACACACACGAATATATGATCTTTGGTTGTCTATTTGATGAAGAGAAAATTTAAACCACAAAATCCAAGATTTTTTAGGCAGAAAGGGTCCCATGAAATTATCTAGAATTTTAAAAAATTATCAGTCCTACAGAAGAGGTTCTAAGGCTCAAAGAGAATGAGTCTTGTGCCAGTTTATAAATTTCTAGAATGTTTAAGTATGTTTACCTTCTTGTATTTACTCTATGAACATACTTCATTCTCTAAAGAATTTTTCACTATTTATAGTTAACGTAGACTTATAAAATTAAAACAATTCAGGCATAGTTTTCATCAACCTACTTTTTGTTCTCTGTTACATAACCATTTTACTGCTGCTTCTCTCCAAAAATGAAAATATTTGTTCCTGACACCACTTCTGAATTCAAGTAAATTCAATTAAGCCAATATTTAATGAATAATTGTGCTCAGCCCTAGAAATTCTCATTCTATAGATTTAAACTCCATAGGTCTAAAAGATTTCTGCAAATAAAAGAGTTGGCCAATTTGCAAGTGAATGTGGAGATTCAAGTAGTCATTGTGACTGGCACAGTGTATACCTTTACTTACTGTCTGGCGTGGGATCCTATAAACATTAACACATTAAGAATGCTTTTGAAGAAAAATCAGAAGTAGAACTATCATACAATTCAGTCCTCCCACTTCTAGATGTATATATCAAAAGGAATTGAAATAAGTGTCTTAAAAAGATATCTGCACTCTCATACTCATCACAGAATTACAATGTATTTATGATCATTAATGGAAGAGTTGTGGTGATTTTTTAATTATAATAACTAAACAAATTATATAAAACTCCATTTTTCCTGGTCTTTTCTCTAGTTTCCCTGATGTTGTCTCCAGATTTTACCTATGAATAAAATAGGAAATACAAGGCAGATAATAGGATATTCTGATTTAAAATACTTTTGCAAATATGACAGCTCTCCAAAAACTGCTAAAGCCAACTTTTCTACAATATGCAAACTCTACAGCTGAAACCACACCTATATCACAAGAAACTGGCTTATTTTTAAGCTCACACCTGTAATCCCAGCACTTTGGGAGGCCAAGATGGGTGGATCACTTGAGATTAGGAGTTCGAGACCAGCCTGGCCAATATGGTAAAACCCCATCTCCAGTAAAAATACAAAAATTAGCGGGGCGTGGTGACACATGCCTGTAATCCCAACTACTCAGGAGGCTGAAGCAGGAGAATTGCTTGAACCTGGGAGGCAGAGGCTGCAGTGAGCCAAGATCGCACCACTGCATTCCAGCCTGGGCAATGGAGGAAGCCCTCGTCTCAAAAAAAACTATATCTATATCTATATATATATATATTTGTGTGTGTGTGAATAGAACTTTTTTTTATTTAGTATATAAAGGCAATTTGGACCAAAGTACAAGTATGGAGCATGTCATTATTTGTATTACTAGGTTGTTACCATGTATTTTTAACTTCTAAAAAGTATATAACCAACGTATAAAATGTTATACAGAGAACAAGGTTTTGAATGAATCAATAGCATTATACTGCAGAAATGGAAATTAAAATGCTAAAATGCAGCAAAATCCCCATAAAACACAGTCCAAGTCAGGCATGAGAATGGCTCCTGAAAAATGCCTGCACTACAGGCTACCAGTAAGGAAGTAGTGAGGAAAAAGAATTTTGCCCCCCTTCCCCAGATAGGCCAGTTTCACAATAATGGAGACCTAAAATGCAAAGCTCCTAAAAGTTTAAAGAAACAAAAGAATCTAATGATCAAAAGAATTAAATCATATTAAAAAAAAAGAAAAAAACAGTGGGTTGTGTCCACACAAGTCAGAATATTCCCCTCTGAATGACTTTGTCTGCAGAACGTTCCCCCTGAAAGCTATGACTTAGGAAAATGCTCTTTTCCTATGGATTCTCTAAGTGAAGGGATGAGTGGAATCAGAGTCTTCATTTGCCTCTCTCTCTTTCATTAGTACTAATAAAGAGGAGGCAGGATGGTCCTGGGGTATGGCATGGTGTGAGCTCAGTAAAGTGAGAAGGAGACAAAGGAGAACCTGGTTCTAGCTATACTGCCTACTCGGCCACAGGAAAGTGACATAAAACACTTTAAGCCTCCTTTTTAAAAGAAAAAAAATTTAAGGTATGTATAATGCCGCATTTTTTTCATGTCTCTTATTTAACTGCCTGCACTTTTCTTCTAGCCATAGTGAAATACTTGTAGTTCTCAGAAATCAGCGTGTTCTAATTTTTATTGTTTCATCTACTATTCCCATTGCCAGAAATTCTCTCTGTACCCTTACTGTCCCTCCTCACCCACTTAGCTAATGCCTGCTTATGATTTGGGTTTTATATTAGACATTACTTCATCCAGAAAGACATCCCTGATGCCTCAGTATTGATCTACATACACTTCCTATGTATCCCGATAGACAGCAAGTACTTATTATTTCAGTGTTCCCAGCACTGAAGCCCCACCCTTATCCTCCTCTAAAAACCCCCTGCGAGCTTAGCACAGACTAAGCACTCAAAAAATACCTGTACAGGAAGGGGAGGGGAGGGGAAAGGAGGAGAGAAAAGGGGACAGGAAGGGAGGAGGGAAGGGAAGAGGAGGGGAGAAGAAGGGAAGGGAGGAATGAAAGAAGGAAAAAAAGGGAGGGGAGTAGGGAGGGAAATTGAATAGAACTTAAGTTTTAGATTGGAATGAACCTTTAAATACCTGAAAATTAGATGCTTTAATGCCTATGAGTGACTGGGAAAGAAATGGGTCTGTTCAAGTTATAGACAAGGTGTAAAGAAAGAAGATTTATCAAAGCATGTTTGAAAACAGTTAGAAGGGAAAAAAAAAAACACTTTTTTTCTATTTGTACCCCTATCAATTTAACATAGTTTACTAGACTAGTTGGCTATAGATATAGATAGATATATAGATACAGATAGTATACCCTGAGGGTGGGGGGGCTGGGGGATGGGGAGAGAGGCCAGAAACAGCTAGCACTTACTAAAAAATTAAACAACTAATGCTTACTATGTGCCATGTCCTTTTTAAGCACTTTCATGTACTAGTATTTTACCCTACCAAGGGGGTACTATTATTACCACTAGTTTAAAAATTAGCATAATTAAATAATTTACCCAAGGTCACACAACCACTAAGTAACATTTTCTATGTGGGTATCCTTGTTGAAGCTCCCAGTATATTTTGTTTGGCTGAAACAGTGCTTTTTGTCTGCTTGTTTAATGTGATGCCTTTAAGGTGGGTACAAGCTCTCCTGGTCAGCCCAGTTCCCACTACTCCTAGTTGCCTTAGATGTTTTCCCACTTAGATAATTAACATTGCCTGCCTACCCCATAAAGGAATGTTAAGTTTGTAACTCCTGCCAATCAACCTAATTTAATTCCTGTCCTTTACCTTTTTGTCTTATCCATCTGCCCATATTTATACCTCTCTCGTAATCTGGAATATTTTCCATGACCTCTTTTCCAGATTCAACTGCCATACTCAATTCTTGCCAAAGGGCCCAGCTTAAAACCTTCTTAGATTAACCTCAGTGCTTTAATAACCTTGAATATGTCTTGAATTCTAACAGTACCGCATAGTTTTCAGATTATCCTTTTACTCACTGGCTTCATTAATGTACACCTTATAGCCCTCCTGACTCTCCATCAGAGTGTAGATATAGTTGATGGCATTTGTGATATGCCACAATAACTAGACCACAGTCTAGTTATTCAATTAAATACTAACCTATATGTTACTGTAAAGAGATTTTGCCGATGTATTTGGGGGCCTTCTCATCATCAGTTGAGTTTAAGGAAAGGAAAATATCCTGAATTACCTGTTGGAGGCTTTACAAGTAGGGCTGAGGCTTGAGAAACAGAGAGAAAGAAATTTCATCTGTGGAGTTTCATCCTGCTCATAATTTTCCTTTCCTGACTGCTTGACCTATAGACTTTGAATTTGTTTTCCCAGCTCTGACAATGCAAGGCAATTCTTGTTTTCTCTCTCTCTCACACACACACACACACACACACACACACACACACACACACAGCCATCCTACAGTTTCTCTGGTTGAATCCTGGCTGATACACAGTGAGTGAAAAGAACCATTTTTTTCTTTTTGAAACTCCTACCTCACTAACACACACACACACAGAGATGCTCACAGTTAATATCACTGAATAAAAGATAAAATTGTGAAAAAGTTTATATGTTTGGAAAAATATGCAGGATAAATTAGATAAATAAATGCTGAGAAATAGAAAACAAGAAATTATTAGAGCAAGTTAGTACAAATCATGGAAACCTTTTGAAAAGAAAAATGTTTGAAATGAAGTCTTAAGTAAGTTTTGAATGTAGATTAGTAGAGTCTACATAACAGTGGAGGAAGAAAGAGAAAAATATTTCTAAAATAGTGGCAGTACAAGTACACAGTAAACCATATGTATACCTGCATATTTGAACAGTTTTTTCAACATATAGAGCTCCAATAATTAAAATGCAACAAAGCATGTATTTTAACTGTCTAGGGCCCCCCATCTTTTAAGTTCATTCTACCAAGCTGTCACAGTGATAGCAATAATTGATGTTTACCATTTTAATATTAAAGTTTTTTCACTAATGGCGTTAGATATAAATGACTTTGATTTGTGATTTTCCCCCAACACTGTGCTTTTAGAATGCATGACATGATTATGTATGAAATGGGAATTGAAAATTCCCTTAATATCCATGAGCATGTATTTATGCAGTCTTTAAAATTTAGAATTATGTAGGTTGCCTAAGCACTAGATTCAAACTTACAAATATAAATGATTACATATATATGGTAATCTTCCCATATATGAAGGAATTGCAAAAAGCAGGGAAAGAAGCAGTGAGTACATAAGTTCAAGGTTACAACTTTCTGGACATCCCACCATCCACACAGCATGCACATTTTTTAAATATTCTGAAGCTTCTAGTTAGCTATGCAATGACTCAGAATTGGCACAAAATGTCACTAAAACCAAAGGATATTATTTCGGTTTTAAAATTGATTTCTTGTGTCAGTTAAAAATTCAGAAACATATTTTCTACTCCATTCCAACTCATTTCAACTCTCCCACTATGATGTAAAATTATTTTAATCAAATGAAACTATGTAGATCAAATTTAACTCTTCACCGAGTTATAAACCCTGAGTGTAAGAGTCATAGAATGGAAATATTGATGTTCCACTGGGCAAGTAGAAGAAGCAGCCTTTTTATGATACTGTTTTAGGAGCTAGAGAAAGAATTCTTGCCCCTAAAATATTAAATTTAGTTCAAATTTAATTTAGCAGACATATATAAAGTGCCTTCTATTTACTAGGTCCTGAGTTGACAAATGTGAGAACACAGTTGTTGCCCTCAAGAAAATCACTATGTAATGAAAACAATAGCTGTGAAGTAATGTGATAAGTATAATAATAGGTATCTACAAAGAACATTATGGGACCAGAAAAGAGGGTCTCCTACCTCTGGAAAGGACAAGAGTATCAAGGGCGACTTTTTGAAGTAGTTATCCCTGAGCTGAGTCTCAAAAGATAAGCAGGAGATAGCCAAGCAAAGAGGAAGGAGGAGGGTCTTACAGAAAAACAAGGATGCATGAATAGAGCCAACATCAGAGCCACACTGTGTTTAGGCTACTGAAGATAATTTAGGGTTGTTGCAACATAAGGAAAGTGGCAAGGGGTAATAAATACAAATACGCCTATTTAAGTTCATAGCTAATTATATATGATGGATCATAAAGCCTCCCCTGCTAGAATAGATGTACTTGCCATTTGAGAGTGTGGAGAAAGGGAAAACCATGACCAAAACGAAGCCTCAAGATATTAAAGGCAAACATTGCTCCTTCAGTAATTTTGGTTAGGTGGGTCCTAAGCAGAGACAGACAAACAACTGCCTCTTTAACATGAAAAAATCATCCACAGACAATTAAGCTTGCCTACAACATAAACAATGAAGCCACAAACATGCTTTTAGACAATTTCAAAAATATCGTCAATATTATGATGAATCGAAATATTATTATGAGTAATCAAATTATTGTTTTAACAGCTCTATTCCCTGTCATCACAGAAATTGTCCAAGTTGTATGATATCTCATATACCCCTCCATACTATACCGTAAGTATTAGATTCCCTGGATATTTTACATGTAAATAAACAAATAAAGGAAAACAATGTTAGTGCATGTAACATGTAATACTTTCCTTCAAGACATTTTAACTGTTAAATTTCCTGTCTACTATTCTGGGAATAGTGGTAGGCAAATCTATTTATTATCATCTCAAATTCTGGTGGTAGTCTTATGGACATAGAATTAAATGACATAATGACATAATCTTTAAAAATCAGATTATGCCTGATCACTAAGAATGTGTGATAATTTTGTTCTAACCCGACTTCTATCTTCTAGACTGGGGGTGGGGGTTAAATAGACATGAGATTATCATAAGAAAAATGTGCCACATAGGCAAACATTACAGCTTGGTAGTTAAATAGAAGGTTTTGAGAGTCACACAGATCTGAATTAAAAATCTGTCTTCTGCCACTTATTAGCCCTGTGACCTAAGGAGATGTACTTAACTTCCCTAAGCCTGGGGGACAATGAAAGAGACACATTACATACTGCTCCTCAAAAGTCCAGGCAAGATCAAGCCCCAGTCCCCCCAGTGTGGCCTAATCAATAATACACACTCTTACATCTTTTAATTTTCTCTCCCTCATTCCTTATATCAACCCCTCCTCCTGAATTCTGGCTCCCTGGGATGGAAATGCCCAAATAAACTACCTCCATCCAAACTTTTGTCGCAGGCTCTGCTTTCAAGGGAATCCAACTAAGGCAGCACATGAAAGTCTACAACTGTGGACTTTAACTACAGAGTCAAGTCTCAAGTTCAGGTTTTTCACTACTCCAGACAGATCCCTAAGGAAACTGGGTCCTTCCTTGACTGGCTTGAAGGAAAAGAGCACTTCTGTGTTAAATACTTCTTACACTTATGGGACATTTTGTTTTCTCCAGGTGTTTCCAAGGCATCCAGAAAGAGCTCTTTCCAACTGTACCAAATTTCATTTGCTTTCCACACCCTGTCCCCACAAGGAGTACTGCAGAAGCACAGTCAGCCAGATGCATGAGCACACTTGGAAGTATAAGGCAAAATGTTCCAGGAGCAATTCTGAACCATTTCTGGAGCTTGGAAGCTGAAGGGTATACATTTCTTTCCTTGGTCTAAATTTCACAAAGTACTGATCAATTCCATAATGCACATTTTGATTGTTTTTAAATTGTTCTTGATTTCACATTTTTTAGTCCTTTACCCCTGTTCTGTGGACTTTCTTCCCAAAGTAACCACATCAAACACTTGTCTCAGCCTCTTTTTTAAGGGGACCTAGGCTAAGAAAATGTTAGCAGGTTACAGAGTACAACAAACATACCCTGGGAGCATGTTGTGGTCTCAGGTTGTTCCAGAGAGCTGGTCCTCCAGTCAACTGGATGAAGCCCTAACTCTCATCACAAGTAGCCAGGCCTTGCAGGCCTGAGATGCCCAGGGTCACAAAGTGTCGCTACCCCTTTAAAATACATAGCAAAAAGTCATCATGCTTATATTTCCAACACAGCATTGGTGCTATGGTCAAACTACTGCATTATCATATTACAATACAGTTACAATCAGTCAAATTTACATCAAGGGCCTCCAGTCTTCAGCTAGTTTAGGTTGTTGAACAAAGCTTTAAAAAAAAAGTTTCATCATGAGTGATATTAGTTTGGAAGACCCCTAATCTCAGTGACGTAGTATATCTCCTACCTATTACTAAATCAAATCCCTACCCAGGAGCTATGTTTAAATGGAGGAAACAGGATGCACAACTATGAAAAACATTGGTATCAATGTAATTCCATAGAAATTAAAGTTTTTATATAGTCTCATATTTTATAATTAATATCAAAAGTATATAAAAAGCTAGTAAAATATTTAAGTAAATGATCTAGACAATAGAGAATATAACAATAAAATTAAAGTTTAAGGGCAAAAAAAGTAGAAAAAGAGATAGAGAAAGGGTATAGTCTAAGGGTTCCAAGTTACCCTTCTGAAGCTCTAATTAAAGGCCACCTGGAAAGAATGGTTCATGGTTCTTCATAAGCCACAACAGGAGTGGAAGTAGATTTACTACTCCTCAAGATAGAGATCCATTGTCTTGAGGCAAGAGAAATGGAAGAGGCAGGTGCAGAAAAAAAAAAAAAAAAAAAGATTGGAGATGTTAGGAGCCCTGCCCATTAAGATGGCGCACCACAGTTCAGTGCTCAATACAGCTGCATTGCCAGTACACTGAGTCAAGGATAGCTGAGGAAAACAACTCCTAGAATACATTTCCATTCACGTGAGTGTACTTCTTACTAGGGGTGGGGGAAATTGGACCAGGGGGATTTGCTAAACTAATATTGATTTGAACTATGTAATTTGCCAGGCTTTGTGCTAAGTGATTTACACTCCTTACTCACTACTCACTTTAACATTTGGAATATTTCTATAAAGCAAATGTTATAACTGTACTTTTTAGATGAGAAAACTGAAGTTTAGATTTTAAGCAACTTTCCCAAGACCAAACAAATTAGTAAGTGGTAGAGTTAGACAGACCTTTCTGACTCCAAAGCTGCTGTTCTTTTTACAACACTAGGCTGCTCATCATCCTTTTTGTATGAATCAAGACAAATAATTGGCCAGGCGCGGTGGCTCAAGCCTGTAATCCCAGCACTTTGGGAGGCCGAGACGGGCGGATCACGAGGTCAGGAGTTCGAGACCATCCTGGCTAACACGGTGAAACCCCGTCTCTACTAAAAAATACAAAAAGCTAGCCGGGTGAGGTGGCTGGTGCCTGTAGTCCCAGCTACTTGGGAGGCTGAGGCAGGAGAATGGCATAAACCCGGGAGGCGGAGCTTGCAGTGAGCTGAGATCCGGCCACTGCACTCCAGCCTGGGCGACAGAGCCAGACTCCCTCTCAAAAAAAAAAAAAAAAAAAGACAAATAATTACCAAGCTATTAATTTACATCGCAGCTTTCATTAATGGAAAAGTAATGTGTTTTCCCTACAAGGATGCCAGAATTGACAGAAGCATCTCACTAGCTTAATAACAAGAAGAGCAATTTTTTTTGTTCCAATATCGATGCTTGCATTTAGAAATGTAGACCTTGTTTTGGTATGGAATTGATTACATAGAAATTGACTGAACTAGGTTTGACTTAAGAACCGTGGAATACAAATAATTTTGGTGGGCATTGTATATTAAAACAAATCTGATGAGGAATGAATACCCAGGACTCATAATTTTCTTTTAAAAGAGAAAAAGCAAATACAGAAAAAAAGAAGCAGTATTTCCACACAGACATTCAGCAGAAAGGAAATTTAAGCTCCAGGTCTTCCATGACTCCTTCTAACTGTAAGACCATTCTCCAGAGAATGATCTGGAGGGCTCTCTGCTCCGAGCAAGTCTCTTTAGGGATGGCTCTGTGTCTTCCTTCCTGCTCAAATTCTTCCCTTTCTAAAAATGTCTCAGGCTTGTCTTTGAACTATTTGTGACATTAAAATGCAATTCTGTCTTTCCTCTTGCCTTTTCTGCGAACAGTAGTCCATAATTACTCTCTCTACCACCACTCATAAACCCCTAGAATGTCTGCATGTATAATGTATCATGCATGTGCTCAACAGAATATGTTTTTTTTCTAGTTAGAGAAAGCCTTGGACATCTAACAAAGTATTCAAGTTTCTATAGCTGAATTTTAAGCATCTTCTTTTCTGCATTTAATATTGACCTCAGGCATCTGCTGTGGCTTAAAGTCTACAAAATTATTATTCAATTTACATTCTTAGGGTTATATGAATGCCAGTTCCTCGGAGGCACTGTAGTTGGCTTGTCCTGGGATACTTGAGTTGCCTTATCCCCATTTCTCTTGCAAACTTAGTCAAGACTTAATATTCATGATTTTTATTAGCCTTTGGATGTCATGTTTCATGGAATGCCTCATCCATGGTCTGAAGTTCTAAAGAACTCCACAGTCACCTGCACTGTTGACAGAAGCAGCTTTGCTTAGGGTGTTACACCACTTGGGAAAGCTCCAGATAGAGGAGAGTTTATCACAATAATAGTATAGTATGAAGTTATTTGCAATGAAATATATTAATATCCAGATAAATACCCAGCATGGATATCAGGGAGGATTATCCCTGAATGCCATTTGGAGAAAGAAAACTACTTTGTAATGGGAAAATTATTTTTCTATCTC
The DNA here is from genome assembly GCF_007565055.1 of Rhinopithecus roxellana. NCBI lineage: Eukaryota > Metazoa > Chordata > Mammalia > Primates > Cercopithecidae > Rhinopithecus > Rhinopithecus roxellana. The sequence continues at coordinate 53,265,231 of NC_044552.1, forward strand.
TGATCTCACGTGCTGCATTTCCCTCCCATTCTGCTGATAATTTCTTACACTTTTATGAAGAGCAATTTCAGACTCCATTATTGTTCCAAGCTCTGACATTCTCATAGAAAATGAAAAACTGCTATAACCATCCCCCCTGCTCATAAAGTCCTAGAAGAGATGGAACAGACCAGAGAATCTTCTGACTTAGGGTAAATTTTATTCTTTTACATGAATCCCCCAGGCAGAAATAAGGAAAAAGTATTTCAAACCCAATTCCAAATATTTCACTTGGAATTGCTCCCTGAGAAGAATGGAGCAGCTGCCAATTAGCATATCTGTAGATCTTCTGAACAAACTCAGGAATATTTTCACTAATAAGTTGACTAAATAGAGCCCCCAGCTGTCATGTGGGTACATACTCCAACAGGAGATTTTTGTAAAAAATAAAAAACAAAGAAGGCTAATTGTTTATTTCTCAAAATGCCTTCAAAAGGCATGGAGTTAAAGAGCTGACAAAGTCTATAAAGTTCAACTGTCTACCAAAGCCCCTTCATTTTATAGGCAAAGAAACCAACTCCCAAGGAGGTTAAGAGAATTAACTAATTACAAGGTCATGTGACTACTTAGTGGTAGAGCCAGCACTGGAACCCAAGTATCATGAACACATATCTGGAGTCCTTCTTACATTGATAAAAATAATCTATAATATGCTATTCCATTGTTTTGATAGCTTAGAAATCTAATGTAGTGCTTTATTTTTCTCAAGAGCTTAATTATACCTACTAATCACTTATCATTATTCTTTCAGATATCCACTGAAACAACTGTAATGTCATCAAAACATATGTGTTGTGGCCTGTAATCTCAGCACTTTGGGAGGCCAGGGCTGGAGGATTGCTTGAGGCCAGGAGTCTGAGATGAGCCTAGGCAACATAGCAAGACCCTGTCTCTACAAAATAAATAAAAATAAAATAAAATGTTGTGGTCTCATTTTCCTGAGGAGGAAAAGTTGATATGATAATCATAAGGCTTAGTGTATACTCTCTCAAAAATTCTCACAATAAGGAAATGGGACTACTCATCAGACCATACCAGTATCTAGTTTTCATCGTTTTCTATTTTTCTCTGATTTTTCTCTTGAGTTACAGCATGCTCCTCCTGCTTTTATCAGATCCTCACTTTAATGCATAGCCCTTGACCTGTAACAGGCATTTTTTTTTCAGTTGGAATAAATTGAGTTCTTATACAAGACTTACCTAAACAAAAACAAAGCCTTATATTCAAGAACATTTGAGTATTCCTGAGTGTTTAACTATCAAGATAGACAGGAAGGGGCAAACAACAGAGCCATAAAAGTCTTTGGAGTACCCATGAGTTCAGCAGCCCCCACATCAAGCTTCAGAGCAGCCCAATTTGGGGAGTCTATTTCAGGCAAATCAGAAACAAAACCAAAATGAAAATGGCTGAATGAAAGAAAAACTGTGAGTTAATACAATCTATACTGCTTGCACCACCATTGAAACTCTTTGCAAAACAATAATAATAATAATAATAATAATAATAGTAAAAGGGCTGAAAGTCAAATCAATATAGGGGGTACCCAAACTTAAGTAAAAATTAGCTTTTCATTCTAGAGAGTCATAAAATGGTTCTCTGTCCAGGAGTTGTTCTGGGCACATTGAATGGCCATTGCTCCCCACCTCCAGAATACCTGTAACAAGAGGGGAAAGCCAGCACTATAATATCGACCTGACTCTCCAGGTACCCTCAATAAAGTTCCAGCTCTAAACTCCAGTATTCTTAGGACATCTGAATCTTCAACTGAAATCAAACTAGGTCAATACCACAAATGGTCTTTCTGAGTCCCTTAAAGGATCAGGGAGTTAGGTACAGGCACATAGGATAGCATATCCTAATACATATTTGCACATATGAGAAAGAAATACCTATTTGGGTTCTGGGTTTAAAAGAAAACTGGGGTTATCTTAGGAGTGTTCACTCAATTATGCCTATATAATATGAAGTGTACAAATGCTTCAAAGAACTTAACATTACTAGTTCCTTGAATTCTTTGGGGAAAAGGGAAAATCTTAAGAATTAAATTATTACTCTTCTGGAAGAGAATGTACTATTTATTATCTCTTTGAATTTTATTAAATTTCTATTTGTGCACCATACTTCAATATTAGAGCAGATAGATACATTAAAGCCAATGTCTGGACACTTCAGTCTTCTGATACTTCAGACATTGCTCATCAGCTGCAGCAATTTGAAATGTTCTTATTTGTACATATTAGTGTAGACAGAATTCTTTATTGGAAGAAGTTTTGTTTCCTTTCTAAATTCCTCATGCCTCTAGGATGGGAAGTCTAAAGAACTCTATGAAAAGCATTGAAAAATAATGAAATCAAAATACAATATGGCAACTACCTATTACCAAAACCTAGAGAACGGAAATTTGTTGTACAAAACTCCAACCGTTTGACCCTGATACATATTTTTAGATTTAAAAATTACATCTGCAAATTCTAATAGTTTCTGAATTAACCTTTGATGACAGACTTCAGAGACTGAATCAACTGAATTTTAGTAGTAGTAAGAACTGAGATGCTGTGTTAAAAGAAACAGTAAAGTGGTCCCTTCTTTTAACAACATCCTCTCCTTTCAACTTGGTGCCAAATAAACACAACTCCTGGAATGAAGATTTAATAGAAAAAAAAAAAAAAAAGGGAAATTTCCCAACAAATAATAGCAGCAGCATGTAAAACCCATCGGGAATTAAGATACACCTCTGCCACCAGATTAATAATGAATAAATAGGGCCCACTAATTTTTACTGTGCTTGCAGTAAAACAGACCACACAGGCCTTCTCCTCTGGAATCTGTAAGCAGTGCTTTAAACTCCATACATGGCTTTGGCACCTGTAATGACTTAGGATGTTCAGGGATGTCTAGAGGAAAAGGTACTCAGCATTTTCTTACACACACAGTTAAAAATAATTTCCTGACTGTTACCTACTATGACCCAGAGGACAGCTGCAGGCCCAAACACCAGGAGTACTATTCTCTACTCATCTATTATCTACATTAGCTTTTTTTTTTAATGTGGCTCATCAATTAACCCTATATAAATTCATCCTCTAGCCCTAATGATTGATATAAATGTTCCCCATCTGTGATAACATAATTTACAGTACTAACTTCCTTTCATCTATAATTCTGCATAGGTTTTTGATTTGTACTAAGATCTCACATCACTTTAATTTTTCATATTGAATTCATTTCAAGAGCGGCACCCCAGGATCCTCCTCACATGACATTTCATTTCCAGGACAATCTGTAAACACTGTGGCAACCTGTAAGCCAACCTGATAGGAGGCTATGTTTATGGAGACCCCAAGGAACTACTACTGCTGAAGGGAGACTCTCCCTTACCATGTTGCTGCCCCCACATTTGTGACAGTTCCTGCTAATGGCTATGTTCTGACTGATGCTGCTACAGCACTGACTCAGATACGGCAGAAATCACTCTTTGGTGGAGGCTTGGACAATTGTACAATCCTTAGTTGTAAGGGAACAAGACAGGGATCAGAATGTTTATATAGAGGCAGAAAATAAAACCATGTTCCCCCTTCTCAATCATAAATTTCCTATTCCCACTGTACTACCCAGCTGTGTCCTATGTTATGATGAAATCTTGACAGTAAAGAATTTCAAGAGAGCCCCATGGGTTCTGTGCATTTTCACATTTTTTTCCTCTAGCTAAATTCTAAACCTGCTACTTTTTAAAACAGGGTGTGTCTTTGAAGATTTTAGTTTAGATCTAGGACCTTTTTCATGGGAAAACCCAATGAAATCACTGGGAGGCGTGTGTATATGACATACTTAAGTGAGCCTGAAACAGTTAAACAGCAAAAGCCTGTCAAGGAATCAGTGAACAGCTTTTAACCAAGGGCTGCTGATGTCATGGGGGGTTGTTGATAGCAAAACACAGGAAGTAACAATAAAGTAAATTACTTCTGAGTAGTGGGGGAGACACTTTTTAACTAGTGCTCAGGCTGAAATTTGTTCTGTTTCCCACCCCTAAAATCCAGGAATATCTACAAAGTCTCCCCATAGCTACAGAAAAAAAAAAAGAAAGAAAGAAAGAATAGAAAAAGAAAGTGTTTCTGGGCAGCTATAGAATAACCAAACAAGTACCAAATGGGAGGCTAATCACATTTCCAGCATTAACATGAATCCATGTAGTAGGAGATAGGAAGCAAATAGCTAAAGCCAGCAGATAAGGCTTTATTTACCAGTAAACAGATACCAGTAGATAAGGATTTTGCACTTCAAATGCTAAACTTTGTTGTCGCAGGCAGAGAGACAAAGAATTCTACATCATTCATATATAAGTATGACAGAAGCATGACAAGGCCTCTATGGACCGCTGTAAGATGCAACACATCAACATGGGTACATGGGCATGGACTGATGTGGACTCCGGCGGTAATAGAAAATTTGAGTGGCCGGGCGCGTTGGCTCAAGCCTGTAATCCCAGCACTTTGGGAGGCCGAGACGGGCGGATCACAAGGTCAGGAGATCGAGACCATCCTGGCTAACACAGTGAAACCCCGTCTCTACTACAAAAATACAAAACCAAAAAAAAAAAAACTAGCCGGGCGAGGTGGCGGGCGCCTGTAGTCTCAGCTACTTGGGAGGCTGAGGCAGGAGAATGGCATGAACCCAGGAGGTGGAGCTTGCAGTGAGCCGAGATCCGGCCACTGTACTCCAGCCTGGGTGACAGAGCAAGACTCTGTCTCAAGAAAAAAATGAAAATTTGAGTGTCTGGACCTGAACCACAGCAGAGATGTTTTTCTAGCCACATCTGCTGCTGGCTTTGTTGGGAAGAAATGAAGAAATAACACAGAACTATAATATCACTATTCCCAAATATTACTTAAAGTTCGTTTTGTCGGGCCGCGCGCGGTGGCTCACGTCTGTAATCCCAGCACTTTGGGAGGCTGAGGCGGGCGGATCACCTGAGGTTGGGAATTTGATACCAGCCTGACCAACATGGAGAAACTCTGTGTCTCCTAAAAATACAAAATTAGCCTGACGTAGTGACGCATGCCTGTAATCCCAGCTACTCGGGAGGCTGAGGCAGGAGAATTGCTTGAACCCGGGAAGTCAGAGTTTGCAGTGAGATCGCGCAGAGCCGGGATCGCGCCATTGCACTCCAGCCTGGGCAACAAGAGGAAAACTCCGTCTCAAAGAAAAAAAAAAAAAGAAAGTTCGTTTTGTCTACAGTTGTGTGTAATTTAATGATTTAGTAAGTACATCTACTTCATTCTATTATGAGCATTTAATTATTCTTAATATTTTTGTATCTTTATAAAGTGCCTTTATATATATTTCAAATAACTCCATTTGATCATTTTTAAAGAGAGAAAATTCTACCAAATGGTCACAAATCAGGTTTTCAATCAAGATTTTTGTGTTTGCATATTAAACAAAATGGTATCTGACCTAGGCCTAACCCATTGTAGAGTATCTTGCATTATATGTTTATGCTGAAAACATAATATTACATATTACAAATGTGTGAGCTATGTTGTTTGACCAATGTGAACCTTCAACACTGCTAGTTTTTTGTATTTAATGTAAACAAATGACAGCATCTAAGCCTGTTACTCTTATTCACTAGTGAGAGATGAAAAGTTATTAGTTATAGAAACACAGTCCAAATGCATAATTCAATTTTCCTCTCTTTAGCAGCAGGAAATTCTTTCTGGAAAAAAAAATACTTTTTCCACTTTTTACAACATTTTTATGTAGAAATATTATCAAACTTACACAAGTGATTTCAGAAGAAATCATTCCCATATTCACACAGATTCACCATTTTACCTCATTTTGTTACCTTCCTTCCTTTCTCCTTCTCTCATGTTCTCCTAAAATATTTAAAAATAAGCTCTACCCTGTGTGTGTGTATATATATACATATATATATGCATTACATTTTACCCTATAAATACATATGATTATGATTTGTCAATCAAAAGTAATATTAATTTTGCCAGGTGCAGTGGCTCACACCTGTAACCCCAGCACTTTGAAAAGCCAAGGCAGAATAATTGCTTGAGCTCAGGAGTTCAAGACCAACCAGGGCAACACGGTGAGATCTCATCTCTACTAAAAATTTGAAAAATTAGCCAGGTGTGGTAGTACAGGCCTGAAGTCCCAGCCACTTGGCAGGCTAAGGTGGGAGGATGGTCAAGCCCTGGAGATTGAGACTGCAGTGAGCTATGATCATACCACTGTACTCTAGCCTGGGCAACAGAATGAGATCCAGTCTCAAAAATAATAATAATGTTTAAAAAGAGTAAGTTGCACATATCATGTCACTTTATGAAGGTACAAATATCAAAACTGGAAAACATTTGTGCAATATTATTTTCTAATATATTAATTATATTGATTAATATATATCAGTTTCTCCAATAAATCCTTACAGCAATTTTTTTCTTGGATCCAGCTTCTATTCTGGGATTATAAATTGCATTTAGTTCTAAGTCTTTTAAAATCTGAAAGAAAGAGTTCCTTGGCCAGTCTCTATCTTTCACAGCATTGATATTTTTGAAGAGTGAAAGCCACTTATTTTGTACACTGTCCCTAAATTTGGGTTTACCTGATGTTTCTTTGTGATTAAATTCAACTTATGCATTTTTTCCCCCAAGTTTCAAACAGCAGAGTGTCAAAGTTTAAGTGGCTTCTTATGAGGAGACACATGGTACTTGTTGAAACAGTGGTAGTCAACATTTTCTACCGATAAGAATTTTTCTCTTACAATTAATAAGTAATCAGTTGGGTGCATGCCTTGAAATTATATAAATAACTTGACATCCATCATATTGTATTCATTAATTTTAGGATCTATTGATGACTCTCATCCAAATCAATTTTTACAATGATGGTTGCAAAATGGTGATTTTTAAAAACTCTTATCACTCCCTCTACATTTATTATTTGGCATCCTACAATCAGGAAGAGTTTTCTTCTCCTTTCCTTCTACTTAATTATCAATCGATTGATTATTAGTATGGAATTATCAATTTTTATATTTTTCATGGGTTATAACCCATTACTATCCTTACTCATTTTGATGGCAAATTGTCCCAGATTTGTCAAATGTGAACCCCTCAAGCCATCTCATTTAACAGTCTCTTCTTAACCAGACAAAATTCTAATAATATATATTTTTAAAAAACAATTTTCTGGAGATCACTTATTTTGTGTATTATCCATCGATATTATATGAGAGAAGGAAAATAACCTTCTATTTTCAAATAAATTTCAGTAATTCTTAAACAGGGATAAACAGTTTTTTATTGCAAGATTTCTCAGAGCATTTACCATGCATCTTAAAGCTGTAAGAGACGAAAATCCTGATAATGGTTTCAAGTCAAAAGAAACTTTTTCTAATGTAGCATTTGGCAGGACCATGTACTGAAGAACACAGCTTATTAATGATAAATTAGTTAAATCTGAAAAGAATGTTCTTACTTCCAACAAGTTCTGGTTTAGAGAATAAATGAAAAGTAACACATTTTGGTCTAAATCTAATGTATTTTGTCAGATGACATTCTCAAATTAAACCAGAAACTTCCCCTAGTATGTACTTATTACCCTATCAATAAAATTATCTGATTTCTAGAGCTAATTTCCTTGAAAGGACATTGAAATGAAATTTTTCTTAGCATTATCTGAAGCTAAGTTGGTATCAATCATGCCTACAAGTAAGGTGAGAGTTTCCTATAAAACAACCTACCAGACATTAAGTAGAAATAATGAGCTCTAGTTTGGTAAATTTGTTTCCCTCAATGCTCAAGCAGTAGGTCTGAAACTTAGTTCACATTAGAATCTTCTGGGTGGCTTAAAACAACAGAAATGTAGTCTCTCACCATTCTAAAATCCAGAAGTCTGAAAATAAGATGTTGGTGGAGATTCTGGGAGAGAACCTATTCTATGCCTCTCTCCTAACTTCTGGTGACTCTCCTCAATTTCTGTCATTCCTTGGCGTGAAGACACAGCAGTTTAATTTCTGCTTTTGTCTTCTCATGGCTTCTCTTTCTGTGTCTCTTTGCATCTTCTTTTGTGTCTCTTTTAAGGATACTCACCATTGAGTTTAGGGCCCACCCTAATCCCAGATGATCTCATCTCAAGATCCTTACCTTAATTATATCTGCAAAATTCTTAAAAAAAAAAAAAAAAAAAAAAAAAAAAAAAAAAAATCAGGTCACCTTCACAGATGCCAAGGTTTAGGACTTAAACATATATTTTGAAGGACAAAATTCAACCCACTCCAGCTAAGACAATAAAACACATAAAGGTGATTTGCTTTCCTGTCTTTGCTTTCATTATGTGCAACCTTAACGAAAGCAATTTATGTCCCTCTTCTTTCACATGCAAAATACAGAATGGGGTTACTTTTTATTTTTCATTTCACGTGAGGTGCTATGTTAGTTAAGGAAAAAATCCACGCTCCTAGTAAACTAACATTTGTAGCACTGAAACAGAACACTTTTTCATATATTAATTATACTAACCATCATAGCAACTCTAGGAGGCAAGTATAAAATGATATTTCCATTTTATAAATGAATAAACTAAGATACAGTCCCTTAAAGCCACAAGTAGCTAGTAATTGAATTTAGAGTAAAGTCACCTATCTCTAATTATCTAGTACTTTTTACTTGAAGAGTCATGCCTTTTCCCTCTTTTACTTGGATACATTGGCATGTATAAACCTGGAATGCTAGGCCTTTGTTTTCTTGATTTCATTACAACAACAAAAAAATCAGCCTTTCTAGGAACTAAGGATTATCTCTGCTAAACTGATGAATGCCAGACTTGCTGACTTGCTTTGAGTAAAAACAAAGCTGGCACTCAAGGAAAAAAAACATATGAGAAGAAATTTAAAAAGAGGACGGATGAAAGGATGGAAGGTAGGGAGAAGAGAAGGAAAGAGAAGGGAAAGAACAGTCAGAAAGAACAGTGGCATTACCAGCTGTTTCACTTACCTTCCCACTTGTTAATCTATTCTTTCAACTTAGCTTTAAATTATACATTTTTCTATTTCTCTTCATCTTGTCCAACTTAAGAAATAGCATTGCCAGGCCGGGCGCGGTGGCTCAAGCCTGTAATCCCAGCACTTTGGGAGGCCGAGACGGGCGGATCACGTGGTCAGGTCAGGAGATCGAGACCATCCTGGCTAACACGGTGAAACCCCGTCTCTATTAAAAAATACAAAAATCTAGCCGGGCGAGGTGGCGGGCACCGGTAGTCCCAGCTACTCCGGAGGCTGAGGCAGGAGAATGGCGTAAACCCGGGAGGCGGAGCTTGCAGTGAGCTGAGATCCGGTCACTGCACTCCAGCCTGGGTGACAGAGCGAGACTCTGTCTCAAAAAAAAAAAAAAAAGGAAATAGCATTGCCTCCTTAACTCAACTTTATGTTCTTTTGGATCTAGAAAGCTGTGTCTCTTCACCTTGTTATCCTCTGCAGAAGCTAGTGCATTGCACTCTATAAAGTTTACTCTGTTGAAACTAATTGAATCATTTGCTCAGACTTATAAAAATATTTACCAGCAAGACAAAGTTTTCTGAATCTTTCTCTAGGGTTTGGAATTTCTCTTTTGTTTAGAAAAACCATCACTCTCTAAATCAGTCATCTGACTATATATCTGAGATGTATACCTTTGAGAGATGATCAGAAAGGCTACTACAAAGTAAACTGTCTAATTATACATATCACATTTACTAAGACATCTCTATAAATAACCTGCTTGCCCATATGCAAGTGCATAGATATAACCAGGTGCAAATTGTAAAATATCTCTTTAGAGTCTCCAGTGACTCCATTCATTTTTTGTGTAGTGGTAGCTCCACCTCATTATTGAAAACACAAAGAATATTTTACTGTGAATACAACTCGTATATCCAAACAAAAAATAAGCTGAAATTACCCTTTATATTTTGACAGAAAATTATTTATACTAATATACTCTTTTACCTATAGATTTGTGCTTTAAAAATCTTTAATTTGTAATAAAGAACTGAAAAACTTTGCCTCATGTTAAGAGAATTTCTGGCATTCAAGAATCAGGTAGAAGAGATATTTAGAGTGAAGGAAGCCTTTTCTTGTCTCGAACTCATGTTAAATATCTGGCTGAGTCAATTTCAACATCATCTTTGAGGATCCCAAAATTAGCCTTCAGTCAGAAAGAACAGTGGCATTACCAGCTGTTTCACTTACCTTCCCACTTGTTAATCTATTCTTTCCTTTATTTCTCCATTCTGTCCTATCTTGCTTTCTTTTCCATCCTTATATTCCTTTCCTCATTCCCCCTTTGGACAATCATTTAACATATTCTTTGTCTTTTCATGCTCTCAAATCCTGATGATTAAATGCCAGAAAGCAGACATCTTTCTAAAACTCAGTGCCCTCTCTTCATCTTGCACTACCACCCATGACTTGCATATATCACCTCACCCCCAGAAACCAGAGGGTTGGAAACACACTTAACATTCATCAGAAGACACTGGGTCATCAGGAACACTTTAGGAGTAGAATTAGAATTGGGTCCCTTATACACACATCCCTTTAAAAATATGCTAATTCAGACATACACACCCTTTTAAAATATGCTAATTCATTCTTTCATGATCCACCTAAATTATTGTAGTCAAATTGATAAGTGTGGATTGTCTATTACGATTTAGAGGACTCTGGTGTGGCAGGATGTCCAATGGCAATTAGAAGACTTCCCGACGGTCAGGTTAAATCTCTTTAGTTTCTTATTGCTGAACAAGCCAATTTTTTTTTTTTTTTTTTTTTTTTTTTTTTTTGAGACGGAGTCTCGCTCTGTCGTCCGGGCTGGAGTGCAGTGGCCAGATCTCAGCTCACTGCAAGCTCCGCCTCCCGGGTTTACGCCATTCTCCTGCCTCAGCCTCCCGAGTAGCTGGGGCTACAGGTGCCCGCCACCTCGCCCGGCTAGTTTTTTGTATTTTTTAATAGAGACGGGGTTTCACCGTGTTAGCCAGGATGGTCTCGATCTCCTGACCTGACCTCGTGATCCGCCCGTCTCGGCCTCCCAAAGTGCTGGGATTACAGGCTGAGCCACTGCGCCCGGCCACTGAACAAGCCTATTAACTTTCCTCAACAGCCCTCTGCTTAACTAATTCTAAGTAGTTCATAATATATTAGATAAATTGTTATGGGGAATTAAATAAAATGTATGAAGGCACACTATAAACTGTACAAAAGCTAAACAAATATAAACTATTGTTTTAATTATACTTTTCAACAAAAGATTTTCCTTCAAGTTCATTCAAGGCCCCCATCAAGTTCCGAAAATATCAATTAGAACAAAATACACAGTCTTAAATGGAATGATAAAATGTCAAGATACTGAAGGTTCACTGGATATCCTCTATGTATATCTTGAGAGCCCTCATCTGAAAATGAAGATCTGGTTGGCTTAGTGATCTATTTAAAGTAGAGGGAGAGGAAGAAGGAAATGGAGATCTACTTATATATTCAGGGACACACACACACAGAGGGGGAGAGAGAGTGTGGGTGTGTGTGGGTGTGTGTGTGTGCATGTGCATCTTGGCTTTACTTACTAAATCTCTATCAAAAAGAAGAAGAGGAGGGGGAGAAGGAAGAGGAGAAAGAAGACTATAAAACACAATATTCTACTATTGACTAAACACCCTGAGGATTTATTATAAAAGGGACCCAATTCTAATGCTATTTCTACAGTGTTCCTGATGATCCAGTGTCTTCTGATGAATGTTAAGTGTTAAGTTACTTGGTTTTCTTCTCCTAAACAAAGAGGCCAAATACATTGCCAGTGCTTTACTTTCTTTAATGCCACAATTGTGCAGGGATTCACTCAGCAAGCTAGAGGAATAACACGTGGGTGTTGAATAAAAGAGGCAGCAGGTTTCAAATGCAGCCTCCAAAAGACAAGGCTGTCTCCACACTCTGTATGGCTTGGAATAAAACTGTGTTTTGCCCAAAATTTAAAAGCCTGACCTGCAGGTCCTCAGAGGAGAAAAAGACTTCCTGCAAAGGTGACATCTGGATTCTCTCCTTGCTTCTGCTGCTACTGCTGTTTTTACCACCATTTTCTATATTCCCATTTCTTTGCTGCAACTATCAAATTTTAAGATTGAAAATATTTTATTCTGCCCTCTTGCATGAAATAGTTGGAGGAGGGAAAAGCTTATAATTTCTCAAACGGATATAGTCATCTTATTGTAAAAGGGTTTATAGGCCCCACCATTTCTTCCAGAAATTTTAATAAGCATATAGGAATAGCCAGCTGGCTAATCCTAGGAATATCCCTCCTCCCTGTTCATTTTATAGAAAGATCCTGTGGTCAGGAAATATAAAGCTTTCAACACATTGACCACAGCTAGGATTATAGCCTCATATGGTAGAGATTTTTCCCACTGTCTTTTTCTGGGTGTTGTCAATATCCAGCCGTCCTCTCACGGGTGTTGAAGTCACCTTCACCCTTCTCACCAGGGAGAATTTCAAGATTGACTGCACTAATGAGGGAGTCTGGAATTGAGACATTATGTGTAAATCCATCACTGTGATTAAACTTAGCACGCACACTGTGTGTGCTTGGTAGTTTCAAAGAGCCTGGCTATTAAATGGCTTCATATTTTTATACCTTTTGGCACCCTCATAAAAGGACTTAAGGAAACAGAATTTTTCCTCCACAGCTACAGACAGACTAAGGCAAATCTATGCTAAGAAGTTATAAAATAATTTGAAATTTCTCAGGTTCATTGATAAATCAAGTCAGTAGCTCTGCAAAGTACTGTTAAATGTATAAAAACATATATATTAATAAAGTTATACATGTATGTAAAGACAGATACATGGGGCAACACCTATTAAATTGCAAATAAAGGAAAACCTCATTAATTCAGACTCACCTTAAATCGGAATTTCTGATCTACTGAAAGTCTGGCTAAGCAGAAGTTTTCCATTACCATATCAACAGACAAAAGACTTGCTAAACAAATCTGTAGTGTAAATAAAGTTTATAGGGAGCATATGTAGACTGTTTAAGAGAATATACTGTTGTTAGCATCCTCAAGTACTTGAGGAACACCCATTTACACACAGATAATTGAGAGTATAATTACAAAACATTCTTAAGTATTAACCAAAGTAGGCACTCTAAGAACCTCTAAAAAGAATATTTCATTATTGCAGGTCCACTTTTTTATATACTTGAAAGAGGTAAATCTTCATCCTTTTAAAAATATTTGATAGTTCAAATTTTGCACAAATGTGAGAAGCACATCTTTCTCTAGCTAATGCAAACTAATAAGCTGTTAAAATATATATTATGCTATAACACATTAATGTACTAGATTTTTTGTTTTTGCTTTTCAAGTACTTTAGCAAAACTTGGTATTTGCATATTTATATGATGCCTATAGATGCATACTTACATTTATGGCAGCATGGGATGACAGAAAGAGCATTGAACTTATCAGCTCTGTCACTATCTTGCAAGGTGAGCTTGAGTGTCAACTTGAGCCTAAGTTTTCTCACTGTAAAATCAAGAGAAGTGCTTTGGTAACCATCCTACATCTCAGACTTGGTGCAAGGATCAAATCAGATGATGTTATTTAAACTAATGAAAATACTTCATAAAGTGAAAGGCAAATATGTTCTAATTATTTTTTCTGCATAATAGATACTTACCTTTGATTTAGAAGGAAATGAAGATGACACATACCATATTGAAATAACCAGATATACATTTTATGTTCATTATTACCCAAAAAGTGTACTGTGTCCTACTTGGGGTAAAACTGAAATTGAAGCAATCTACAAACATCTACTCATTCTATTTACCATTTAGAGTGCAGGGGTAGGCACTGAAACCATACCATCTTTTAGTAATTTGTAGAAATCTTTTAGATTTTAAAAATCTTTGTGATTTAATGTGTCAAGTAAGTGGAGTTTAAATGAAAATTTCACAAACATACAAGTTTTAGAAAACACAGAATGGGTCAGTCCTAAGGGCAGATAAAACAGTATGTACAAATCAAGACCTCTGTAGCTTGGTTCATCTGCCCTCTTACAGCCAAGACCTAGCACAGTGGCTAGCAAACAGAAAGCACTTAACAATTATTTGTTCTACTGTGATGCTTCTTGGTGAGCTATTAGTGAACCCTAGATAGATTTGCAAATGCAAGGACAATATACTTGCCCTCAAGGAAAAAATACTGTAAATTTCATAAGGTAAAGGACTAGGTCTGTCTTATTTTCTGATGTAGCCCCAGATTGTAGAACTTGGTGATTGTTCAGTAGAAAGTGTTGGGGATTTTTAAAAAGAACTCAATTAGGCCGGGTGCAGTGACTCATGCCTGTAATCTCAGCACTTTGGGAGGCTGAGGCGGATGGATTACCTGAGGTCAGGAGTTCGAGACCAGCCTGGATAACATGGCAAAACCCCCATCTCTACTGAAAATACAAAAATTAGCTGGGCATGGTGGCACATGCCTGTAATCCCAGCTACTAGTGGGGCTGAGGCAGGAGGATTGCTTGAACCTGGGAGGTGAAGGTTGCAGTGAACCGAGATCATGCCACTGCACTCCAGCCTGGACAACAGAGTGTGACTCCATCAGAAGAAGGAGAAGGAGAAGGGGGAGACGAGGAGGAGGAGGAAGAGGAGGAGGAGGAAACGGGGAAGAGGAGGAGGAGGAGGAGAAGAAGGAGGAGGAGAAGAAGAAGAAGAGGAGGAGGAGGAGGAGGAGGCAGAGAAGGAGGAGGAGAACTCAATGAGCAAGCAACTCCTAGAGGTTATGTCTTATGTAAGTTGACTAAGACGTGGTCTTTATACTCAGTTTATCATATGAAGCGACCAGGGAGATAGAATTTTAAAGAACTATGGGACAACAGAGTAAGTGTCCAGTTATGAAATAAAGTGCTCTGGGAACATACGGCACTGTTTTGCTATGCCGGTTGCACATCAGAATCATCTAGGGATTTTTTGAAGCAATATCAGTGTCCGAGATCAAATAAAGCAGAGGATGGGGCTTGGGGCACTAGTATTTATTTTTTAATTAGGTGATTCTAATGTGCAGCCAGCAATAGAATAGTTGATAGAGAAGTTAAGAAGGAGTAATTATAACAGGTAGAGGAGTTAGGAAAGGACATTTTCTCAGGTGAAATGATACTTATACTAAGCCTCTTTGTCTTTATGATTCACGAAGTCCAGAAAAAATGCCAAATTTTTCCCCTTCCAAATGTTCAACAGACCTTCTCTTCTAAACGGATTATGAAGACGAGTTCCTCCCATGTGCTGCTCTTCCCAACCCTTTGAAGTTCTAAATCCCAAAGACTTAAAGTGGTACCCGAGAATCTTAAAAGTCCTAGATCACATCTCACTTTGCAAAAGATTCAATATCTGGATCAATTCAAGATACTGAATTGATAAAGATTCAATTCAACCTAGAGCAAGGTTAGAAAAAAAAAGGAGAACAAGGACCTTGTGATTCTCAAGTGGATGAACGTTTGATATTTATCTAATTTTCTTCACTTCAAGAGTTCTTCACATGTGGGCAAACCCAAGGGTGTGGATTTAATCAGGGCTAGTAGTATGACTTGAGAAGTCAAAGCATTATCTTTATCTGTCATAAGTTTCAATCATGTTCATACTTAGTTATAATAACTTATACTAACTTTTATTTATAATAGTAGGCGAATAACTTGGTCTCCCATATTGAGAAGGAAAACAACAGGGTTCTTTATCTTATTACCCTGACTTTCCAATACCAACCAAGTTGGAGGAAAAATTTTTCCCTCTTCTTGCAAGTAATGCCAAAAATTGTGTACCAAAAGAGTATCCATTATAAAGGATCTGTTTTTAAAAATAATGTACTCAGGAGTAAACAGACAATCTACAGAATGGGAGAAAATATTCACAAATATACATCCAACAAAGGTCCAATATTCAGAATCGATGAGGAACTTAAACAATTTAATAAGCAAAAATCAAATAACCCCATTAAAAAGTGAACAAAGGACATGAACAGACACTTCTCAAAGAAGACATGCAAGCAGCCAATGAACATATTTTAAAAATGCTCAAAACCACTAATCATCAGGGACATTCAAATCAAAACCAAAATGAGATATCATCTCATACCAGTCAGAATGGCTGTTATGAAAAAGTCAAAAAATAACAGATGTTGGTGAGGCTATGGAGAAAAGGAAACACTTAAACACTGTTGGTGAGAGTTTAAATTAGTTCAACCTCTGTGGAAAGCAGTTTGGAGATTTCTCAAAGAACTACCTCTTTTACCAAGGACCCACCAACATGGGCTGCGTTTTCACCAAAACCGTGAAGAAGGCTGCCTGCATCGTCATAGAAAAGTACTACATGCGCCTGGGCAACGACTTCCAATCCAACAAGTGCATGTGCAAGGAGATCACCATTATCCCCAGCAAGAAGCTCCACAACAAGATAGGAGGCTATGTCACCCATCAGATGAAGCAGATTCAGAGAGGCCCAGTAAGAGGTATCTCCATCAAGCTGCAGGAGGAGGTGAGAGAAAGGAAAGACAATTATGTTCCTGAGGTCTCAGCCCTGGACCAGGGGATCATTGAAGTAGATCCTGACACTAAGGAAATGCTGAAACTTTTGGACTTCAGCAGTCTGTCCAACCTGCAGGTCACTCAGCCTGCAGTTGGGATGAATTTCAAAATGCCTTGGGGACCTGTTTAAATCTTTTCTGCAATGCTGTATTATTTTCAATAAATCTGGGACAACAACAAAAAGGAACTAAAAGTAGAACTACCATTTGGCCAAGCAATCTCATTACTGGATATATGTACCCAAAAGAAAAATAAATCATTCTATGAAAAATACACATGTCCCTGAATATTCATTGAAGCATTAATCACAATAGCAAAGACATGGAATCAACCTAGATGCCCATCAACAGTGAACTGAATAAAGAAAATGTGGTACATATACATGGTGGAATACCATGCTGCCATAAAAAGGAACAAAATCATGTCCTTTGCAACAACATGAATGCACCTGCAGGCCATTATTCTAACTTAATTAATACAGAAACAGAAAACCAAATATACTTCACATCCTCACAAGTGAGAGCTAAGTATTGGATATACATTTACATAAAGATGAGAACAATAAACACTGGAGACAACAAGACGGGGGAGGGAGGGAAGGCCAGGCACAGTGGCTCCCAGCTATATGTTACTTTTGATGAGTATAAGGTGGATCACTTGAGGTCAGGAGACTAGCCTAGCCAACATGTGAATGCCTGCCTCTACTAAAAATACAAAAATTAGCCAGGTGTGGAGGAGGGCACCTATAATCTCTGCTACTCGGGAGGCTCAAGCAGTAGAATCGTTTGAACCCAGGAGGCAGAGGTTGCAGCGAGCCGAGATCACATCACTGCACTTCCAGCCTGGGTGACAGAGCAACACTCTGTCTTAAATAAATAAATAAATAAATAAACAAATAAATAAATAAAATGGATTGAGGAAGTCAAGGTTGAAAAACCACCTACTAGGAACTATGCTTACTACCTGGATGATGGGTTCAGTCATACCCGAAACCTCAGCATCTTGCAATATACCCACGTAACAAACCTGTGTACGTAACTCGTAATCTAAAATAAAAGTTGAAATTTTAAAAATAAAAAATAAAAGTAAAAAGTTATGAGTTTAAAAATACTATACTCCAGTCCAATGGGATCAGAATTTTTTTAAGCTCTCTTCCTTCAAAACTATAGAAAGTTATGTAGAAAATAATTGACACTAATATCTAAAATAGAAACCTAAGCTCTAACATCTATTGTAGAGGAAAGAGCACTTTGAAACCAAAGTTGTATTTGCAGTTCTGTCAAGAGTTACATGCATGATGTTGGACAAGTCATTCTTTAACATCTTATGATGTTAAAAGAACCCTTTCCAAGCTAATATTGCATCCTATTTTAAATTCAACATATTAACAACAGTTTCCAAATGCATCCAAGGCAAGTGTATTAGTCTGTTCTGAAACTGCTAATAAAGACATACCCAAGACTGGGTAATTTATAAAGGAAAGAGGTATAATGAATTCAGTTCAGCATGGCTGGGGAGACCTTACAATCATGGCAATCAGCAAAGGAGAAGCAAAGGCATGTCTTACATGGCACAGGCAGGAGAGCTTGTGCAGGGGGATTCCCATTTATAAAACCATCAGATCTTGTGAGACTTATTCACTACCACCAGAACAGTATGGGGAAAACTGCCCCCATGATTCAATTATCTCTACCCGGCCCTGCCCTTGACAAGTGTGGATTATTACAATTCAAGATGAGCTTTGGGTGGGGACACAGCCAAACCATTTAAGCAAGCGAATGTCCTGAGGTAAAAAATGTTAACATCCCTCTAGTGCTTTCAGCATTGGTTTACAGATGCCAGTATTAAAAATCACTTGAAATTTGGTTTCACCACTACCACCTTTGAACAGGAGCTTTTACATGTCATTCTAAGTATTTAGCGCCCAGGCCATTCTACCTGGCCGAGTTATGAAGGTTATATATATATATATTACCTTTTTTTTTTTTTTTTTCTTTGAGACAGGAGTAATTACCATGTTGCCCAGGCTGGTCTTGCACTCTTGGGCTCAAGCAACTCTCCTGTCTCAGCCTCCAGAGTAGCTAGGATTACAGGTGTGTGTCACCATGCCCAGCTATATATTACTTTTGATGGGTATAGGTAGCCCATGCGGACTTTGTTGGTAGTCAGAAACTTTTTCCTACACAGCTATTGTTTATCTAAATAAAAGAGCCATAGCTCCTGCAGTCTATTTTTTCTGCCTAAGTAAAGCTGTGTGTGGATAAATGTTACTAGGTAGTAGAAGGAAATATTAAAAAGGTACTGCTATCATTACAGTTTTAAGTTCCATCATACTTATTCAAGGACTATAAAGCAATGGATTAAAAAGATGCATGAGTAGAACAAATGACAGGATAGATCAGTCCTACAGACACCATACTTTCAGGCCTGCCACTAATAGATCCAACAAGTGTATTCAATTCAACTGTACACTTACAGACCTAACCAGAGCCTGAGAACTCATGACCACTGTTGCCTGTGTACATTCAGAAAAGGTGCTTCTACTGCCTCCATCCATATATATTTCATAAGCCCTTCTTTCATATTAATGAAACCTTAAATATTACCTATAAGGCCCATAAACTCCTTGCTGTATGCCCTGTGTGGCCAGGTGCTTATGGACCCAAAGACTTGTCAAGGAATCAGCTGGATAGAAAAGGAATATAACATGTGTTTGATTGGCATGATGAATTATATTATTAAAACAACCCAGGGTATGGATGATGGCAGGCCCAAAGGAGAATTAAAATCACCCAAATCTTCCCTATAGCTGAGAAGGGCCACAAAGGACCTAACTGATTATAAGGTTAGAAATTACATTTTCAAGTTCCCATCTGGAGGCATGTTTGTTTCTTGCTGTGTAAGTTTGCTCCTGAGTTCTTCAATGGCCTGTTTTGAAAGGGTGCAACTGAAACAAATGTCTCTGTCTTAAAGACTTGAAAAAAAAATCATTGAAAACAATGTAGGGATATAAATGTCTGTGCCCACAGCCAAGATAAAAAATTCAAAGTCTGGGCCACCTTGCCTTTAATTTTCTAACTGCTGTTTTGTAAGGCTGTGTCATGCTTCTCAGTTCAAACACGCTTTGGCTCTTTATTATTCATGGACCTTTTTCTCAGTCAGTGGTGTTGAATAATAAAACAGCCCAGGATCAAATGGGCCAATTCTCCACGCCTGACACCAACTGCTACTGTTCGCTGGGCTCTGCCAAGCATTGCCTCTGATAATGAGTGGGATTTGGTTAAACAGTAAATTAATGAATAATGAAATATCCAGGTTGATCAGTTAGAGAGCACGCTTGCTTTGCCCTGGGCTAAACGCTTGGGGCAGAAATTACTCTCAAACAGCACTTGCCTGGCTGCTGGTCTGGATAACTATTTTACAGCCTACTGCTTGACAGAATGCTGGGGTGGGGGGAGTCAGTGAGGGAGAGGAAAGGAAGGACAGAGTTATTAACAGAAAAAAAAAAAACGGAACAGAAGAAGAATAACCTAGTTATCACCTTGTAGGTTTCTAAACTGCATGTGTAAGAACAAAGTCACAAATATAAATGACCTGGAGAAGTCAGAGTTCCAAAATTCCCAACACATGTTTAACATCAAGGAGAAATGATGAGTGATAACAGTCTTCTATGTGTGCACATATGTGATTAAATGTAGAATGATTCAACTGCAAACTAATGTTTCTGTGTCGACATTAGAGTGATGACATGCAGGGAAGCTATCCAGTATCCAGTTGACAGGAAAACTCTACCCTCATTTTAAGGTTTCACACTCTGGTTACTAGACACACCCCCTTCTACAAATTTTAAAACATTAAAAATAGGCTGGCTTTTCCAAATGACCTCCATTAGGAAAAAAGTTTCACTGCAATTGTGATTCCAGGAGATACATACAGAGGGATAGAGATATGGAGAGATATTTGGTCACTTTTCAACCTTAACTTCACCCAAAAGTTTTAAGTTGTTATGGAGTTTTCTGCATGCATATGTAATAGGTTTGCTCGTTCAAGATCGCAGGTATATCCTTTCCAAGAGACAAGCTTTGGATCATCAAAAACCCACAACAGAGTGCCATAAGGACAACATGTATTGAGAAAATGTGTTATTTCACTGTCGACATTTGTTTTGGAGATCAATTTCTCTAATTGGTTATATCTGCAATATCTTATTCTTTCAGATCTTTGACCCTTTCGAATGGGCTTGAGATTAGTGGACTTTGCAGTTTTACACACTAAAGGTTGAAACACTTTTCAAAAAATTGACAAACATGTAGTGAGTATTAGTGTTTTGTCAAGGTTGGGGTGTGGTTTGACTTTAGTTTGTTTTTAGGTCAATGAAAGAGGGAAGTGCCTTCACAAAATTGATGAGAGAGTGAGAAGTATTCTGGAACCTAATTTAATAGTCATCACACCTGAAAGTAAACCCCAAACAAGGTTGAAGAGAGGAAAACTGTCTTCTGTTCCTGGTGTATAGGTGACATATGATAGGATCGTTTTTTAAATGCCCACAGACTAATAAAGATGGGGAAGAAGCATATGAATTACCTATAGCTTGAGAGTACATAATTAGTACACTCCATTCCTCAGGGCCTGAGAAGCAGCAAGGCTTCGTGGATGTTATTCCACTAGTTTCATACTGAAAAGCAGTGTCATAGACAAAGATTTAACCTCTGCACACTGACACCCAACTCCCCCTCCCCAAGAAAAAATAAAATGCTCTAATTGTCTTTATTACTTTCAGACATTGGCTCCAAACACAGATGTTCACTCCTGAGAATTAAAGGAAGGGTAAAAGGTCGCAGGGACCGAGATCAGCTTGATCCTTCTTTAGATTATTTGGCCCCATTGTCTTGAATGGTCTTCATCTTTGAAGAAGAAAAGAATATTTCGATTGAACATAAAAGTGAACACATCATTTGGGGGCTCATTTCACTGGGAGGGCTCATGCCTGTGGCCCCCTCTTCTGCCTCCAAACATAGCAAAAGGAAAAGCATGTGAAACAACTTATTTTTTAAAAGCTTTGCTTTTGCCTCAGTCTTGATAGTCCCCCATCTTTAGGAATCCCTGGCCAAAAGAATTCTATATTGAAAGCAAGAAAAGCAAGAGTCTTTAAACCTAAGCAATGAGAAAAACAGCAAAAACAAAAATTCCTTCTGCTTAACACATGGGTCTCTTATGGCAAAGAAAATTCACATTGGCAAACACTACTTTGTTGTGGTTGAGTTTTATTTAGTCATGATATTGGGGAGTTCCCATATTGCGATATTATGTGTATGAGTGTGGTAAGTAGCCCTAACTACAGTCCCCCAAAAGGACCTTTCACCTAGTCACTTGGCAAATCATGTATCGGAGAGGATAACATTTGCAGAAAATTCTTCCCAAGAATGATGCTTTAATCTCAAAAGTTAGTCCTGGCATTTTTTGTATGTTTTTTATTTGTTTGGCGAGGACTAGCTAAACGAGCACTGAGGCTTGATTTGGTTTTATACTTGTTTTCGTTGCATTGCCTAGCACTTTCTCAGTCATTTTGTACAACACCTACCTGACCCTTTTCAAACTTAGAACAAGCAGCTGACTGTTTATAAGTAAAATCTAACGCTGTGTAGAAACTGTCTAAAGATCGGATTTCCTAAATCCGAGAAACTCGAGTTTCGAGTCGCACTCTCTTTGCCCAAGTAACCACCACCAGCCTTTCGCGCAATCAGGTGCTTCCGAGCTGCAGGGCATCTGATTGAGAGTCCTGACGCTGAATTTCCAGTGTTCAGGGCCTTATGGTTCACATGGCAAGTGCTAGGGCTCAGTGACTGGACTCGATCCTCCACCCTATTCTAGGCAGTAGACCTGTCTGGTTTGGGGAGTTTCCACACTAGAGAAGACTTGCATGACTTGCATGTTCAGTCCCAGTCTCAGAGAAGCTCCCTTTCCACGTCTCTGTAGCCTAGTAGTCATGTGCCAGCTTTTCTCCAGTCATTTGATAAATGTCTGCACAGCTCGGGACATGTGGCTATTACAGGGAACAAACTGTGACACTCCTGCCCACCCCAAATTCTACGCCTATACGCCGTGGTCATGCCCTCCTCCCAGTTAGGCAAATGGTTGGGTAAGCAAGCGTTGGCTAATGACATCTGACAGCCACATCCTTGAAACGTTTGCTAATATCTCTGCGAACAGGCACGTTCGGGACGTTAACTGGTCGAGTTACAGATGACTGCCAGAGTTGCCCTCCGTGCAGCCTGGGCAAGTCACGCTTTGTTAAGTCCATTGGCCATTATGCTGATTTAAAAAAAATTTTAAGAGCATTTTTATGCAGAGGACTCTCTCAACAGCAGGTGTGACCCCTATTTGGGCCCTGGACGCCTCTCGCCTGAGTTAGCTCCAGAAGGCTGCAGCCCTTCGGAGAGAGGAGGAAAAGCGAAGAGCAGGGTGAGCAGGAACTAATAGGTTTACGAGCAAGTGGGCGAAAAATCACTACCTGACCTTGTTAGCTTGTGACCAGCGTATAACGTGTTGAACTTGTGTGACAAAACTGCTTCCTCAATCTGGGCACACGCAGCTTACAAAAATAAATAAATAAATAAAGGCTTCCCACGCTGCAGCCCCTTCATACCCCAGTGCCCTGATCCCGAGGGCGCGCCACAAACTCTAGCAGACAAGCTGCGAGCCCTGGCCAGTTCCGGCGGCCGGGGTTACGGCCGAAGGCGCCACGGCGCGTGCGCCTGGGTGGGCATCCGCGCGTGCGCGCTTGTTGACACCCTGCTTAGCAACCCGGAGAGCGTGCCTAGTCGCGGGCCCCGGGCGCCGTGTGCGTCGGCTCGACGCAGGCTGGCGCGGCGCACGCGCGATTCGTTGGCGCGCGGTCCCTGTGCCCAGAGCGTGTGTTATTACCCAGTCTCCCAACTGGTGTCGGCGATTGAGCTCTGGAAACCTGAAGGAAAGGCAGTGGGAGTGCGCCAACATGTGACCCAGGGGAGGGGCATGGCGAGACCCAAGCCTGAAAAGTAGACCCGGGGAGATGTTTGACCGCATCGTGAGGAAGCCCATGGGGTTATTTATGAGGCCTGATTTAAAGTAGTGGCTGCCAGGAAAGTGAAAAAGAGCTCACCTCAAGCTATGAGAGAAGCTACAGTCACAAGAATGCTGTTTATGACTATATAAATCACCGTGGAGCGTGTGATGGGAAATATGGAGACTGCGAGTTTAGGATAGAAACAAGGAAACAAAGTCAAGAAGGAAAAATGAGTTTTCGCCCTCTCTGTTCTATCCACTCCCTTCGACCGCGCGCAGTTGCTCCCTCCCCTAGGAGGCCGCGATTCCCGGCGGGGAGGAACGGGAGGAGAGCGCACTCCCCCGTCGTGGGTAGGGTCTGCCCGAGTCTTCCCCAAGTTTACACGAGGATCGTTAGAGAGCCAGGGAATACATGTAAATAAACAACTTGGAAGATTTATGGAAAGGAGTTCAATTTTATAGGACTGTATTTATAGAGCAAGCGCTGGCTCACTTATAAATAGATTAATGGGAAGCTAAAATTAATGGACTTGCGAGCTGCACGTTTAATTTCTGAGGCTTCAACATGACAGACAACCGGCCCTCGAAGTCCAAAAGTGGAAAGCAGCTTGCCTCGGGAAGCCGTGAGCACCCACAGGAAAGGGACACTTCCCAGCGGGCCAACAACTCTCAGTTGGCCCCTAACTTCGGCGCCCAGGGTCCCTGGGGAGGGACCCTACGGAACTGTTATTTGCAAATGAAGAAAACGAATGTGTCTTCATAAAAAAAAATCGGGTCTTCCTTTCAGCACTATTTTTAATCAAGCCCTTAACCCGCTTACACGGGCCGGCGGGTACGCACCCGTTCTGGGTCACCGTAAGCCGCCTACCGGATCTTGCGGACTCTTGGCAGTCAGGGACGGCAACAGCCCTCTTCCAGAGTCACCCGGGGTCCTCGAGCTGGGCCGGTCAACGACCTAGAGGTTCTAGCTACTGCTCTTTCCTTACTCCCTCTACAGCCTCCTAACACCATAACAAAGGGGGGGGGGGGGGCTGTGACGCGCAGCCCAGGGCTGTCCAGCTTCTAACCCCTTTTCTTTCCCTATTTGGTTCATCTTGCCTGGTCTTTACTACAGTTATTTTCAGGCTCCTCAAAATCTTGGGTTTTACTTGCTAAAGGTGACTGTTTCAGACCCTCTCTTTGCCAGGTGGTGGTGGTGGGTAGGAGTAGCCTGGAGCTTACCTGTGGGATAATAGATTGCAGTCGGTTTATCAAGGGCTCGAGCTAACCTTGGGCAGGAAAAATTGCCATAGGATATGGAAATTACACACCACCTGCTTTATATAATCCCAGTGGTAATCAACCCCCATCCTCTGTAAAGCAAATGAAAAGGACACTCAATGTAACAATCCAGCCAGAGACTAAGACATATCTATTTTTTTCTAGATAAATGTATGTCCTCATAAGCACACATCCATTGGTTTTCTCTGCTTCCTTGTTTCCTTTTATTTCCCCCCCCCTTTTTTTTCCTTTTCTTTGATTCCATTATTTATAGTTCTAGCCATGATCTCCCCGCTTTTAATTAATAGGACACAAAGGGGGAAATGTCACATAAAGCAGATTCCATTGTTCCTTCTGCCTTTCTCTATAGGGAAATCCAATTGAAAAAGATTCACGTTTAAAAACAGGAAATTTGTATGGGAGGAATATTAACTGAAAACAAACTATATGCTAAGAATTCATATATAAATCTGGGATCATCACGATTTAACGTTTCCAATTCTCCTTGAACTCATATACAGGTCGCTGTTTCTGCTTTTTATAATTAAACTATAGGCAATATTGATGAAGTAAAGGACGTTAGGAGGTCCATATTTGTTTTTACAGATAAAGACCTTGAGGCGCAAAAAGGAACAGTGACTCACCCAAACTGTATAACATCGTGGATGATTTTGCTTTCCTGGCCTCAAGGAAGACACCTAAGCCTTGGAATAAAATACAGATTGAGATGATGTTTGATCACTGCAGCCCATTAGGGCCCGGCTGAAGCCTATTAACCCAGGTGTGAAAAGCTCTGGCCTCTCTAGGCAGCCTCTGAGCCTAAGGTAGGAGCCCCCCAACTTCCTAAGACATGTACACTTTTTTTACTTTTCTCGGTTAAGGGAGCTTTTTCCTCCTTTGTTTATGGAGGGTCTTGCACTGCTAATGAGGTCAGGGTCGGGTCGGGTTCAGTCCTGAAATGGGAGTTAACTCCTTCATATCCCAAGTTGAGGGGTGCAGGAGCCCACACCCAGCCGTGAAGACTTCTCCTGCACCGTGCACCATCTCCTTAGAACACCATGCCAGAATGCCAACCCATGAACAGTGTGGGAAGGAAGCATCATCTTTGACAGCGACCCAGAGTCCTCTAGTTACCTGGGAAGTAAATTTGACTCCTCGATTTGTAAAGGGCAAAATAAACCAAAAGATTCAGTTAACATTAGCTTTTATTGCAAATCTGGTTAGAAATAGGAGAGAAGAATGTAAATTTGGAATTTAAAAAATAAAAAACAGTTCCTAGTGAAAAAAGAGTGTTCATTTTTCTGAGAAGCAAAATTTATTGTATTTCTGTTGTAATGAAAACACTGTGGGTGCTTCAATGAGGGGAGACAAAAAGAAAAAAGCTTCTTGTTATACTTTTCCTCTGTCTGTAGAATTAAAAACATTGTCCACATTTAAGAAACTGAAGATGAAAACACAACAAAAACACAACAATCTTTTTATTTATGTAAATCAGATTAACACTGGACAATAAACCAATTTCTACCCATTACCATAACAGCTTGTTTATAAAGAACAGAAAAATTCAGATAGGACTCTATCTAGGGTCAAGCGGTTTTTTAACCACCCATTCACAGAGGTATAGATTCACAGATAAATAATCCCAAACTACTTGCTCGCCATATTTACACATTCCCATTAAATTAAGCATAAATAAATATATACAAACTTAACATGAATACCCTCTAGAGCTCTTCTTGTGAAGAGTCAATAGATTGATATTTCTTGATTGTGTGGCAAAAACAATGTTAGAGAATTAGAGACCAACTCAAAAGAGGAGTCGATTTTGGCATTTAAAGAAGGATAGTGTTCATTCCGTGAAAAAAAAAATTCGATACTTTTTTTTTTTAAGCCAGTAATTTCACATACATCGTCAAAGGTGGGGAAACGCTGTTTGGGCTCTTGAGGCAACATCAGATGGTTTAAGGTTATTTCCTTTCCACATAATGTATTACAAGTACAGGATATCAGATGTGATGACAAATTCTTTATAAACACTCTTAACTAGCAACGCATTGTAGCAGAGGAACAGTGTGTAGATAAGGTCGGGGTTTCGAGTTTTCCATTCGACCAAAGTTTTCATAGGATATGAAATAATTGCTTGAGAGAAAGTGGCTTCCTTGGCCAAAGAAAATAAAGCAGCCAGGTCTTTGAAAGCCTCTTCGGTTCTTTAAGTGGGGGTGGAGGAAGCTATGGGTGTGGAGGCCAGAAAGAAGGAAAGAAAATGCAAGGTAATTGGGGGTGTAGGAGTGAAGGTGGTGGAGAAAGGAGGGAGAAAGTTACCTTCTCACTCTGGGGGAGAAGTTAAACATCTTTTTAGATGACGGAATCCTCACCCAAACAGGACATTTCTTGCTCCCCAGAGACCCACAATACGTGCAGGAGGCGGCAGGGTTGGGCAGAGAATGGTCTGGAGATATTTGGAACCTTAAAAAGAACTTGCGAAGTGGAAAGTGTGAAGGCAGCACTGCCACATCCTGACTCCTCCTGTCTTTCGCTATTTTGTTTTGGGACCGAGCGTTTAGGAGTGGTCACTCGGCAGGGACCAAATGTCTGAAGAGTGAAGGGGTCAGAGGGAGAGCTGCAACTCACCTGTTTGGTTTGAAAACAAAGCTCAAAGGGGCTTGCCTTAAACGTTTCCCTTGACTTAAAAGGCAAACTCTTGCGTTAATCCTACTGTTTATTGATTTATAGGCCCAAGGAAACCAAATCTTTTAATAACTCAATTATCAGATAAATGTAGTGGGCCTGGCTAAGGAAAGCGAGGGAACGGAGGTCCTACATGAAAGGAGAAGTGAGGGAGGGAGAAGGGGTAGTGGGCTCACTCCACAAAACGGGGTCGGGGGCGCAAAAGGTTCTATCTCGCTGGAGCAATGAGGAACACACAAATGAGGGCGTCTGGCAATGAAGGTAGCCTGCCTTGCCAAGTAAAACAATTCCCATCCCATCTCCCCGCTTTAGGATTGTGACGGTGGGGTGTTTCCGTACTGGCTGAGGTGGAGGAGGGGAAGCTTCGGATTCCTTGGATATTTCTAGGCCACTCTCCCTCCAGGAGCAGGCGCCCGGGGAGGCCGCTGGCAGCGCTGGGAGCCCTCCCCACCTGCAGCCCACCGGGCGCCGCCCCATTACCTACTGGTGAATGGGGCTTTCTCGGTCGCCTTAGCCCTTAGGGTGAGACCGAGAGCGGGAAGGGCCCGCGCAGTCGGCAGCCCCTCCAGCGGCTGATTCTATGTCCTCAACACGACTGGGCGCCTGTGGCCCACAGGCTCTCAGGACCTGCACAGTAAGAGCAAGGCGCGTCCATCGCGTCTCTCGCACGTCACACGCGTGGGGCGCGTTGCCCTGCAAGGAAAGGAGACGATCGTTTTCAGTGTGGTCTCTCCTGGCCTTGTGCAATCAGAACACATCTAATGCGATCGGCCAGGCTCTAGGACGAAGGCGCAGGCCTCTGGACTGGGAAAAGAGAGTGACTACACTCTCCATAACGTCTGATTCTTGGCCATTGTATTCCTCTCAACAGTTCTAGGGCTGGGCCCTGAAGATCAGAGATGCCAAGAGAAGCTAGGGGTTGCAGAGGGGCTGCAGTGTGGCCCAAACAGTTGCTTGGGCCCTTTTGGTGACCTGAGACCAGTTTCCTAACTTCCCCTTCCTCTTTTAATAAAAATGGGCAAAGCTCTCAGCAGGTTCCTAAAATCCCAACCCAATCCCCACCCACCCAATCCCCACCCCCACCAAGGCAAACTGGGAGGGGAGCAAAACTGAGAGTCCTGGAGAATTGAGTGGGTCCTAACTATAAATCCTGCAGAACAACATCTATATCGTTATCTTCAAGGAGTATTGCAAAGATCCTGTCTACTTTGTTAAATAGGTGAGTGTATCTACACTGTATTTAGAGACATCTCTCATTCACCCCTATGCCTGGATAATTTCTTACTGCTTTTGGGGAGGTGCAGACAATGGATTCCAGATCTTATTTCATGATAATGCTAAGATGGAGCCCAAGAAAGGAGCTGGGCTGCCAGAAGTGAGAAATATTAAATGCATGAAACTTTATCCACTGGGAATAGTCCCAGTATATCCAGACGGTAAAAATCAAAGCTGAAATATATCTCCCTTCACTTTGCATTATTTTGCCATTATATGCCGAAACAAGTGCACGTCTGGGAGGGAAAAATGCCTCATTCATAAAGCATCTTGTAAGAAAGCGATTGTTACAGAAATGTGGGCGCTTGTGCCGCCCTCCTCCCCTTGTCCACTCGCAAAGCTGCTGCTTTCCTCGCTTAAACAGCAATCACCAAAGAACCCAGGGAAATCAAATCGATTTTAAATGCAGGGCAATACTATTAGAATATAGGGCTCTAAGAATCCTTACTCTTTTCCCTTAAATTTCATTTTGCAGACGCCCTTCCCCGTCACCCCCACCGGAATTGCAGTGTTGAGGAATGTTAGCATGTAGATTCAAAGCTGCTTCCATCATATTGGCCACTTTCTAAATTATTCCCTTTGAGCTTCTTTAAAGAAGTGCACCTGCAGAATTCTGACACACAGGCTTTGATTAAAAAGGGATCAGATTTTGTTTTTTTCTCTGTACCTTATAGATTGTGTAGGAAGCCCAAGTCCTCTTTGAAGAAGCTCATAAACCATGCGGGCAAAGCTTTGGAAAACAGAAGAGAATGAAATGGTACATACCCCTCCGAAGGAATTACATACTAATCAACGTATTCATATTGTGTGTGTGTGTTTTACTATCGTTCATAAAATTAGTAGATGACACAAATATAACAAATGTGAGTTTCTCTCTATGCAGATGCTGTCAAAGCTGGGAGCTAGTAACATTTCTGAACGGAACTGATGATGAGTCTGAATCAACTTATCGGTCAGGATTTTCCTCAGCCGTCAGAACCTGCTCGGCCGGCCTGCACCAAAAACTGCAGCCTCCGCCTGATCTCCGCAGGCCTCCCGCCCCGCCCTCGCCCTCCCTAATTATGCAAGCGGCAGGGGAGCCGGGCCCGGTGAGTTAAGATCGCAGGGCGGGGCGGGGGGAGGTGTATCGAGAGGACTGAAACAACACAAAAGGGCCAACCACACTCATTTTCATCCCAGAAGATTCCCGTAACAATGTGAGGAAGGGAGGATAAGGGTGGCTGGAAGAGGGGTGAAGTGAGATGGAGGGCGGGGACTGCAAGAGAGTGTCCTAAAAATATATTTAAAATTAAAAAGTTCGTGCGTCTCAGTCAACCAGCTCTCAAAGCATTGACACCAACGTTTCTCCGATTTTCTTCCAATAAGTTAGCGTTTTTCTCATGTTTAGTCTTATGTTTATTTTCCAAAGGGAAGGGGAAATCATAGTTTTCTTTTATTATCAGTATTACTAAGCTCGAAAGAACCGAAGTGGAAAATCCGGACGGTTGTCTCCAAGTGTATCTTGAAATAGACACTGAGAACCCGATATTGTTGCTCCGTTGTACGCCTCAGTTTTTTTTTTAAGTTATTTAGCTTTTTTTAAAATTTTGATTGTATGTGTATTCTACCTAATATAATTCTTCCAAAGCCAATCCAACATTTTAAAGCTAAAATTAAATTTTTGTCTGTTTTTCCTTTTGTATTTAAAACATTTTTCCTTCTTTTTTTAAAAATTTTTCATTTCCTGTGTTTCTCCTCCTTGTCGCCAGTTTTACTACCTGGGCCTTCCCCAGACGTGTGCCTGTTACTGGTGGTGTTGTTCAAGAACATCTTGTCCATGCCTTTCAGCGCCTCGGTGAGATAGTTCTGCAGGGCCGTGAGCGCGGCGCAAATGGCCGGGGCGCCGAAGCCGTGCGTGATGAGGCTGAAGTGCGTGAGGCAGCTCTGGATCCCCGGCTCCAGGATGGGGCTGGGTCGGCTGTTCCCGATCGGTGTCCGGTCCTGCGCCAGCAGATCCGTAAATTCTTTACAAAGTTGCCTGCAAAGGGGTAGGCGAGGCACAGAAAATCACCCTCAGTGTCGTTGTCATTGGCATTAGAAAGGAGACGCTCATACAAGCCCAGAGGCGCCGGGTCACCGAAGAGCGAGGCTAATGTGGGCGATTCCGCTCTGTTTCCTTTCCCAGCGCTCTCTCTTCTCGAGCAGCTGGGACTGAAAGGAAAGCGGGGGTGGGGAGGTAATGCACCCCTTCCACCCCAAAGCCTTGCCTTCCCCCGACTTCAGCCTTTTTCCCTTCCTTTCCAGGACCGCGTGGACTCTGCTTTGGGACATTCGCTGGGCTTTAGCGGTTGATTTTAAATACTTCATAATGTTGAGCTCTTACCTGGCATTTCTTTAGAGCTATTTCCCCCGCGTCCCTCCCACCTCTCCAACCTCTTGGTGATCAGGCGCAAAAAGCCCTGAAAGATTTAGGCCCCTCGGCCACAAGCCTGTCCCTGGCACTGAAGCAGATTGCTGGAGCCTTCCATGGCCCAGGGCAAGAAACTGTTTATTCTAGAGAATGCTGATTCCATTCAAAGCAAAAACCTGTTTACCTGCAGTATTGGGGGAGGGAGGTAGTTTCTGCCTTCCCCTCTTTCTTTCTTCTAAGTGTAGGCTACTGAAAATCTTTGTATAACCAGACTTGTCAATATAAAAGGATTCCCATATAGTTTAAATAAAACTTAAAGGTAGGCTGTTAAGACACTAGGGAGGATAGATTTTTATTTGTTGAAGATTTTTATTTCCTCAAGCCACCTACAATTTAGAGGAATCTCCCAGCCTTAGAAATTCTGCGTGCCTATCAATGGATTGAGCTTATTTGAGACATTTTAATATAGGAGCTGGATGGGATGGTTTTAGCCCTGAAGGTCAAATGGCTGGCAGGCAGACACACAGCATCCCAAAGGCCACAGCTTTTCACAGATGCGCAGATTTCTCATGTCCACCTGCCTCTACCCAGCCTATGGGTCTGTGGGGTTTAGAAAAAAACAAACCCACAACACTCCAGTCCTAGACCTCCAATGGGTTGGCCTGACAGATACCTGGCCACACCTGGCCTAGCCAACAGGTAAACAGGGCAGGTGATTGGACTCAAAGAACCCTGAGGCATCCTTTCCTAGGGTGCTGCCACTTTGGGATAGTGGCTAAATCTGATGAGGAATACCACCCAGTCACAGCAGCTAAACAGTTGCTGGTTTTAAGGCGGGTGGATAGAGAACACTAACAGGCACCCTCGATTCTCCCTTTGAAATACACACATACATCCTCACAACCAGGAAGAAATAGATAAGGGTTCTAACCAAAGTGGGGCAGTTTTTAAGCTCTTAAGAGGTACACCTTAGAAACACCTGTGGGGTTCAAACACACACTCCCAGCTCCCAGCTCCAGTAATTCCAATTTAGATTTGAGGATAGCCCCATATAGAAATAGCTTGAAAGAGCTCACCAGCTGATTCTGATACCCCAGGGTCAGAAGTGCTGGCCTAAGAGAAGCCACAGTGCTTGGACAGGGGGCAGTTAGATGCATACCGTAGGGAAATGAGAGTCATTTGTGGGTCCTATCTGATTTATATAGTTTGGTTTTATTTTTTTCCCTAAAATACCCTTCCTCTTTTATAAAGCACAACTGATTCCTCCACCCCACCCCACCCCACCCCCACACCAGACACCAGCGCAAGGGGTAGGAGGGCAATCTACTGACAAATATCTATTATATTGCTGGTTGATACAGCAGATGAAAACCTTTTAAAAAGAGGGTGGATGCCAGGTTTTGATCATTGGGAGAGATGGGTAAAGTCTTTCCTCAAGTTTGTACTCATTACCAAAGTGCCAAAAAAGATATTCTGAACTGGGGAGAACAAATGCTTACAAGTCAAACATTTTAAATCTTCAAAGCCCAAACCAGGGTCTGTAAGCAATTAAAGTTCTGGGACATTAATATTTTTTGACCCTGCGGAAAGGGGCAATCAAATTCCAATCACGTCTCAAAAACATCTGGACAAATTTGAGCAAATGATTTTTCAGCCTTCCATATATTTCTTTAAATTACGCTGTCAACGGGACAAACCGCGTCCTCGAGCACTAAATAAATGAGCGCCGCTGTTTGGGCCGCGGCTGCAAGAGAAACGTGCAGGCGCACGCAGCGCCGCCCACTGCAGGCCTGAGCCGGCCATAAAACACCAACAATATGACACCGAAGCCAAAGACAGGAGTAAATCAAATAAATAGAAAACCCACTGTAAAAGTTCAAATGAGCTCTAGACCTAAATTTAGCCAGAGATTTACTATTTTCCCCTCTGGAGTTGTAGTAAATTTTACAAGTCTGTGGAAGATGACAAACAGCAACGTTGGAAACGGAGTAATTAGAGCTCTGTGTAGAGATGGGTACACGTGGGTTTTATAGACACCCTGAGTGAGCACACATGGCTATGTGGCTACGACAGGGAGATAGATGTGAAACCCAGGCAGAAATATGCACCTTCGGATCCAGGGAAGAGCTGGAACAAGAACTACTCAGAAAAGATCTGCCTGACATTCCCAGAGTGATAGAAGAGAATTGTAAGAAGCCTGGATTCGGATTAACAAAGGCATTTTCCCAGAGAGAAGAGACCTGAGACAAACCTGTAGCCCATCAACTCTGTCCACCTTGCTTGCCACAGGCTGTAAATGCTACTTCTAGACAACCCTCTGGATTCCTTCTCTGCCCCTCCCCACCACCTACTCCAAAGTCGGGTGGCCCAGCCAGATGGGAGTGAGATGAGGGCCCAGAGTCTAATCACTCACTTGGTGGCCAACAGCATATTCTTTCGGGAGTGCAGGTCACTCGGGTCTGTGTGCTGCCGGTTCAAATACTCAGAGATGGCTTTGGCGGGAAACTCTGTTTCGCAAATGTACCCAAAATCCCGAGCTAGGTGAACAGCTTCTCCTGAAAAAGACAGCAGTGAAAGTAATATTCAGCACCCAGGCCCTAAATGTCCCAGGGCAGGAGACAGTCCTTTGTCAACTTTGTTAGTATTTCCAGAGAAGGCCAGCTGTTGGAGCCAAAAGCAAAGGTGAGAGATGCCTAAAGGAAAAAAATGATTCTGAAGCTGTAATTAAAATTGGTGGGACCAGCTTTGTTCCTGCCCCCTTTTCCTGCCTCTCCCTGAGCCAAGTCCTAGCTAGACATCCCTGAATAGCTAAGGGGTCTCCTACATCCCACTCTTTTTGTCTTAAGGGAAACATGTGCCGATAAATTCAAGAACCACCTTGCAACTGAATCTGGACATTTGGCTGGACATTTAAGCCAGATCCCTCTTTCTTTTTAAAGTATCTGTTACACTTGCTTTAAATAAAACTTAAAAGTCACCATCATCTTGCTACAATTGTATTACAACAAATATATAAAAACAAGCCTATGTGTATAGATGTCCACATATATTAAAGACTATATGTAAAATGTATATGGAAAGAGTATTTCTATCTGCAATGAAATAATAATTCTCCTTGTCACTTTTCCTGCTAGTCAAGTTTCAGGTTTCCCCACCTCAGAGGTTCCTGTCATCATCCTCCTACTTCAGGACTTTTCACTGCATGAAGATGACACAGCAGCTACAGAAAACTGGGGTATCTAAGGTATTACTCAGCTTATGCGAAAGCCCCTTTCAAGTAAAGCATTATTACCCTTTAAAACACAGCCTGTTGGGGTTCAAGGAAAGATCCCAAACATGAAAAACAGATATGTTGAAATACCCCATAGACCCCATAGCTACATTATTTTTAAGGAGGATGACTTACTTTTAATCATTATTATCATAATAACAAAAGACTTCAAGCATGGTGCTTACAAGGAGTCACAAAACTAAAAACTGCCTAACAAATATTGGAATTTTAGTGGGGTTTCCAGTTTCCTCCCTTCTCCACTAAAATCCCTGTCTTGAGCTAAGGTTACCTTGATTGCTTTTCAAAACGAGGACTATGATATTAGCAATTCCCTGAAGGGTAAAATGTGAAACTTCCAGGCTGAGAGTCAATCACTAGTAAGTGTGGTCTGGAAATTCAGTGACTCCTCCCTCTGGAGGGTATTCAGGCCAAGCAACTTTGCCTTAAAAATGGCCAAGTATAAGGCCTATAACTATAATGATTAATGGTTGCTACTTAAATATTTTAATATTCCATCTTGTAAAAACCAACTCTCTACAGAAGCGTCATAATATTGCACCCATACAAATGGAATTAAAACACAAGATCTACAAGCTAGATGCTAGAGAAAATTCTGCATCTTCCTCCATTAGGACTATCTGACTGTATTTCATATTACTTTCCACAAATTCAACTGCAGATCCTCTTGTTCTAGACTGTGTAGATGATTTTATTACATACCATAAATATCATCCCGAAACCCAAACTGATGAGCAAATTATAAGGTGCTTATTGCAATTATCACCCTTTAGTTCACAACTGATGAATCTATATTGAAGATAATACCGGACTCCCCTAAATATTTCGTCACCCCTCCTCCCCAATCTTCCCCTAGCTATCATTGACCTTACTAAGCTATCAATATTTCAATAACAATATGTCCCAGGTAATCTGCGGATTTGGCCCTAGGAGTGACAAAAGTTTTAAAATAACCATTAGAGGTCATGAATGCAATGTGTTTTCTACTACTGACAATTCAAATCTGGCAAGGTGAAGGGGTATAGAATGAATTACTGCTTAAAGAGTTACTCTTGCACGAGTTTACATAGAGGATGTCCTGCACGTGGCAGCAGGAGTGACCTCTGCTTTGGTTTGGAGGCTGGACCTGAGCACTTTTCAGAACACAGGAACTCTCATATACTTCCCTTGTCCTCTCTACAACTGCTGGCTTCCTCTAAGTAAAAGGACCTTTGAACCTCTCTCAAGCAGCCGCTTGACATCCAGCTCATAAGAGCACAACAATCACAATGATTTCCAGTTAATCATGAAATGTGTAAAATGTCAGCCTCCAGCCGACAGTTAAGCTCAGCCACTTCGTGAAATGGCCACACGTCTTGCTTACCTTCCACCAGGGAGGTGAGTAACGTGACATTTGCTGCTTTGCGCCTGCCCGCGGGTAAATTCAAACCGATTTTTTCTAGCCTTTCTCGCAAAGATCTCCCCCCATTTTTCGATTTGGCTCTGAAATTGCAAGAATTAACATTCTGATTAACCTTAGAGTGTTCCTGAAACAAAGTTTAGACTTAGCAATCTAAAGCCCAGTGGAGCTTGAAGAGGTTTTAACTTGAGGTTAGCACATTTTTCCCCCTTCCTTTTGGTTATTTGCTGATAGTTTGCTGAGGTTTGCTTAATTTCTGCAATACAGAGTTTTTTTTTTAACTGAGTTTTCTTTTTTTATCTTGTAAGAAAATTAAAAAAAAAGGATACCAGATGGGAATAATTAGGTGTAGGTTATGGGTCTAGAGAAAGTAGAAGCTGCACATGCACACACATGCATGTTGCTTCCTTGTCATGGAGTCAGTGAGGTGAGCAGAGACTGGGCAAGCATAACCTTGCTGAAAAGAGGGAAAGAGCCAGGTGGCTTAGAGAGGGGAGCGCGCTTACTGCAACAGGTGGGCTTTGTGAGGAAGGGGTCAAGAGTTGCTGTATATGGTGTTATGTTAAAAGGAGAGGGCAGACTGAAATATGAAATGGTGATAATCATAATAACAGTAAGGCTAACATTTTTGGAAGTGTAGTTATGTGATAAGCACTTTATATTGATTATTTTACTTCATCTCAGCAAGTTTATGTACACAGGCTTAATGTTCAGGGGTGACTGAAAACTTCCACACTCTGAGGCTCAACACACTCACTTGAAAACTGAATCAAAGGAGGTCAAAGCAAGAGGATTCAAAATGAGAAAGTTCCTGGGTCACACTCTTAATTTCCCCCAAGATTCTCCTTGTATGTTCTAAAGTATGGACAAAAGTACAAGTAAAAATCCTCAGTTACTATAATCTCTTTTGCTGTACATACAGTCACTTTTAGGAAAGAAAAGGACTGTCAACCCCCAAAACGAGTTATCTTGGAAAGTTTTGTCTCAGACAAAGTCACTTTCATATCAGTCACTTTCATATACTGCCAAAGTGTTCAGACATTGGCAGGGACTTTAAGGGAGGCATTACATCTCAACATAAAAGCCACATTCTCTCCCATTTCCACGAGGAGGAGTCAGTCTCTGGGCTATGGAATACTGTGAAGCACCTGAATGGCTCCAAGGAATACCTATAAATACTTCTAAAGTGGTATTATTGCTATTACTGGTGGTGGTGTTATTGAAGGAGGGATGTCAGAAATGTAGAAAAAGAGTTTATCAAACTGGGTTACGGTGCATCAGCAGGTTGAAAGACCAATTTCACTGGGCGCCAACTGCATTTAAAACTTGCAAAAGAGAAAGAGTACCCTGAAGGTATGAAGAGAGTTGCTTCATGAAACTTACGGGTTTTTTTTTATGGGGGGGTAAGGGGAGATGTTAGTTCCGCCTTGTACTCAGGCTAGAGAATGCCCCCTGAGATGTCCTAGGGGTGAGAGGGAGAGAGGTGCCAGGCGCAGGGCCAGGAAAGTGAAACGTTCCCAGGGCGGCAAAATCTGCGGTAGAACGCGGCGGCGCTGGCAGGCCTGGGTGCAAGAGCACCAGAGTTTGTGGGCGAGCACGTGGTGGCCATGGATCCTCGCAAGTGCGGCGGACCACCCGGTTGCTAGGCAACCGCGTCAGCCGGCAGATTGGGTTTTGCTGGAACCTTCTCCTCCCTGTCCAATAAAAACTGGTGTTTTTTTGTTTTTCGTTTTTGTTTTGTTTTGTTTTGTTTTTTTATTTTTTATTTTTTGGTGGTGGGGTTACCTTCTGAGGACTCCGCCGAGGAGAGATGCATTGAGGCATTCTGGGGGCGACAGCCGTCTCTGAACTTCTCCCACAGTTACTTTGTACTTCGAAGTTGAACTGAGCAGAGACAAACGGCCTGGAACGGAGCAAAACACCTCGCCGGTGTTGACAGACATGCCTCCCAGGAAGCCATCTTTATTCATCATTAGAGAAGTCACCGATTTGGGAGGAACCGGAACTAGAAAGAGAAAAATTGCCATAAAGGTGACCAAGTCTCGATTCTGGTGGCAGGCTGATAAAATAAGTCTCTGTGTGAGGCCACTGGACAGACACCAAGTGGAAAGCTGAGGGAGGAAGTGTTTGTTCCAGTGGGGCTGCAGTGCGTTCAGAGGGCTGTAAAACGGCAAAAAGAGACGGAAAAGCCATACCTCCTCTGGAAACTTACGTCGTGTGTAGACATATGAGTGTCATTTGCTACAGTCCTGCTCACTACACAAATCAAGAAATCAAACAATCCAGAGTTTGGACTGTGCTGTGAACCAGGCAAATCCTATCCCATCGTGTGCTAACTCTGTGACCTTAGACACCTGATTGACTCTCTCTGAACCTCAGTTTCCTTATCTGTCTCCTGAGGATAATAATGCCTATCTCATTTGGTGCTGAAGCCTGATGGTGATTATCACCATGCAGTGATATAAAATGGTAACTCCAATGGAAACCCCTTCCTCCTTTCCTATTGGACCCAGATCTATGATCATCACTAGAAAGGATAATGAGGGTGGACCCCATCAAACACTATGCCCAAGAACAGACAAATAATACCATTGAGCTGGGGAGTTGGGCCCAAAAGAGCTGCTCATCTCTTTAAAGTGGGCCCCATTCTTCCCTACATAATAACAACAGATTCATTTAGAAAGGAACGCAAATGCTCATCTTCGGTGAAAGCAATTCTGCAGTGACATGAATTTTGTTTACAAATTAAAGCACCGGCTGGTGATTGTTTGGAGCAGTTATGATTTACAACAGGTGCCCTGATCAATCAACCAATCACTCTAATTCATATGAGCTGCGGTCTTGCCTTGCCCCAGTTGTTTCATTTCGGCAAGTAATTGATAACAAACCGCACTCAAGGTATGTTTTATGCAGAAGTTAATAAGAGTTGACAGCTGGTTGCCACTGCTACCCTGGCGCATTCAGCCTCTCCAGCCTGTATTTCTGCTTAATTGTGTTTCAGTGTCATCTGCATGTCAGAAAGAGGCTAGGCTCAGTGGAACCAGAAGGCTGGGAATGAGGAACAGTCAACCTCCCAGTTCCCTGGCAGTATTGCCCCTTGGACTTCACTGCTTAAGCCCATTTTCTTTATGTAGGTTTTACAGGCCCCTGAACAGGTGACTATAACTTTGCTTCTTCCACTGGGATATGACGCTTCCAAATCTTCATGGTATTTGTTGATCACCAGTCCAAAAAATCTATGGAAACATGCATCTGGTGTGAAAAAAAAGAGGTTTCCAACCCTACCTATTTGATAAAGTCTATCTCACTCTGTAATTGTGTGGGGGAAAGATATGCTGTTTCTATCATCTGGAGCCTAGAACCCTATATATCAAACAAGATGCATAACCTCCCTTCTATGGAACAGACTAACCAATACTGAGTATTTCTCTAACCGTTTATTCTCTCTCCCACAGATTCCAGTATACAAACCTTCATAGTTATTTAGAGACTCCTAAAAGCCAGGTTGGTCCCAAATCTTTTATTTACTATGAATTTCATTAGATCCTTTACAAACACCTTGTGGAAAAAAGCTTTATTACAGGAGTGGATGAGGAGACTAAAGCCTTCCCTGGTAGACATTTTAGGATCTATAGATCTGTCCACAGAGCCCAAGACCTTGTCCCAGATGGATGAATGATGTTGGCAACAGAGTAAATATTCTGCACTGTCATGGGGTGGGGACAGGGGATATAGAGAGGTGTTTCTTCTTTTTGATTTCCCTCATTTTCTCATCAGTGAATCTGCTTCCCATTTAAGAATGAATCAATGAAAAGTTGAAGTGTGAATGTCAATCAAATTTGAGTAAAATGTGAACTTAAAGTCACTTAATAGGTGATTGGTGGGGGCATCTATCTTATTCTTCACAACAGTGCTGATATCCATAATTCAGACTCATAGTGAAGGCATTATAAACAAATAATTGACAATCATGGAAATTAGCATTATGAAAACTTGGAAAAGTTCATTTTCCAAAATATAGATGACCCTTTGTAATTTTAACATGATGTGAAATAAATTATATAAAAATCTCACCTCAATACTCAGCAACACATTTATCTCTAAATACTATTTAGAATATTTTTTTAAATAACAACAACCAACTCCACTAAGCTGAAAGTACTAAATTCAGTTCCTGCTTCCTACAGTGGATAACCAAATACCCACTGAGGATTGGACTCTTACCTGCTTCTCCCCCTCCCAGAAGCTAAACCTCTGGAAAAGCTGGGCCTTTTAAAGAAATGTTATAAACCACCCTGTAATTTCACTATTGTTAATTGCCTGATTCACCTGACAAGAGCTATTTCCTTTGGGGAATGTATATTGCTCCCTGCCATGGGTTGAATACCTTTCTGCATATACATTATCACCTGCATATCCCCAATCCAATCAGCTTCTGTTAGTGCACTGCCCTCTCTGGGAAGGTTTTTTTTTTTTTTTTTTTTTTTTTTTTTTTTTTTTGCTCCCTGCAGTCAAAGCATGGACAATGTCAGAAGATGTGCTTTGGACTATATTTCCATTTTCTAATTTAAGTATCACAATTGTATTCCTAGCCTCCTATCCTCATGTTCTAAACCTCTCTCCTTAGTATTGGTCCCCTAGACTAGATCTGACACATTTCTTGTCCCAGCTTTCCTTTAGGTCCATAACTCCATCATCATCTACTTTCCCTTCCACTTTCACACGTGCTTAGCTCACCTGATTAACCCCATATTTTATTTTCTTTGTCTTTTCCCTTCTGCTTTCTTCCAGTTTATCAATAAACCCAGCGCTCAACAGGGCCCGGTTGATTTGTTAGTAATTATGAGCACACTGTTCCCGCTCATGGAACCCAGAGATGACTGAGATAGGTTTAAAGCGACAGCAGGAAATAGTAAGGAAATGGGGCATGGCAAAACTCAGCATGAAGCTTTCAGTTCTTTACATGTTTACAATTTTCTGTGCATATATTAAAAGTGTTTTTTTTCCTCTTCAGTTCCCAGTTGGGTGTCAAGGCCAAGTTCTGGATGTAACACCTACAAAACTCATTTCCCCCCATTTTTTGCTGCATTATGTTGGGGAGAAGTAAAAAAAGGCTAAACGCAGATCAATATTTCATTAACATGGCTGGAGTTTTATTTAAGAGAGAGGAAAGAAAAATGATTAGGAAAATTGTATTCATTAGTGGACTATAGCTCTTTAGAAGAGCTAAAATGTTAATGGGCTAGCTTTTATTCTCTACTCTTTAAACTTAAGCGTGAAATTATAGTTTTGAGACTTTTGTGTTTGATTGGATCTGCTGGTGAGGAGAAGGGAAGAAATGGACCTATCTTATAGATTCATGGGGTAAGTCCCTCCGAAAGGCACTCTTGACCTAAAGATGTAAATGATGCTGGAAACAACCAGGAGGCTTAGCAATGATTCAAAGTGGCCCCTGAAAGTTAGCACTCTTTCTCTCCAGCAGAGCACCCTTTCCTCACATTTGAACACTTTCTCATGTACCTGAGCATAAAATTTTATTCCACAGCTATAGCGTGTGTCTAAGTGTGGGGACTGAAATTATGGAAAGAAAAATAATTTCCACAAATAAAGCAGGGATATTAAAAAACTCAAACATCCAGTATTGGCATCTTGTAGGAACAGAGTCTAAAAGGCTAAGAGTCTGGAAACTGAGTTGAGTCTCATCACTTACATGGTGTATAGGACCATGAGAAAGTCATTTATTGTCTCTCTCAGTTTCAGCACTTGGAGTGTTGAAGAAGAATGTCTAATCTGC
This sequence comes from Rhinopithecus roxellana, assembly GCF_007565055.1. Taxonomy (NCBI): domain Eukaryota; kingdom Metazoa; phylum Chordata; class Mammalia; order Primates; family Cercopithecidae; genus Rhinopithecus; species Rhinopithecus roxellana. Next base: position 53,307,029 of record NC_044552.1, read on the forward strand.
CTGACTTTGAAAGAGTGGCTGCAGTGTTTCTCAGGGTCTCTAGTTGATAAATAGCTATTGGGATGCAAGTCCACCCTGGAAATGTGAACTTTTTCCTTTTGAGAGGAAACTCATACCATTCAAAGACTCTGACAGACTCTCAGAGCATTTTACCTTCTAGGTCAGAAGAATCCCAACAGAATCAATTGTAACAGAAATTTGGCAATTTCTTTACTTCCCATGAAAGAAAATCCACACCAATCAAAGTGTTTATGTGGGGAAGGGGCCAGAACTAACGGGAAAAAAAGTGGAAGAGAATGGAGGTTGAACTGAAACTAACCAAACAGGATATCCTTAAGACCAATGAAAATGCCCCACAGTCACAACATTTGAACCTTGGATTCCAGCCACGCTAGCCTTTCCAAGAAATCCCAGCATATTTTCTGCTGTCTAAGGTGTTAAACAGATTGCATATTGGCCTCTGATTGCACCAAAAACTTTTTTCTTAAAGTTTAGGTGAGCCTTTTTCTGAGTTAAGCAATATGATGGTGGCAGTGATCATTTTTATTAGCTGGGTACACCCTCTTCCTCCCCCCAGATTTCTAATCTTAATGGAACTGAGAGTTAAGAATGATTTTTTAATGTCTAGTTGGATTTTTAGACTGTTAATGTACCGAATCCTTCTCATTATTACTTTATTGATTGCTCATTGACCAGCCCCCTTCAAATCGTATTAACCACCCTCTGCCGGTTTAGATTAGAAGAGTTTAAAAAGCACCTTTCATTGCTCTCACCCCCACCCTCACTCCCATCCCCCGCCCACTTCTGCCATGGAGTTGAGACTAGGCAGCTTAATGGGAGCTCTAATGGGGCAGCTAAGAGGAGAGGGGCCACGGTCCCTGCCGATTGCATTAATAGCTCAAAGGGGGCCAATACAGAAAATTAGCCGTAAACGAGCTCTGGAGATCTTCAAATGAAAGAGCCATTTATCACGCTGGCTACCTTCACTCCACTCGTTTGCTCTCTCTACTGGGAACAACTCATTTCCTCTTAACTAAATTACTTCAGAAATGTCAGCTAAACCCAGATAGCAAACATAACAAGAGAGGGAGCCCATAATGTATGGGGTGATATAAACACAGGTGAAAAATTAGACTGGTTAAATTTTAGAAGGGGCCTTGCCATAACTGGAGAAAGAGACATAGAGATAGAGACATGTATCATTTATGCCTAAGTCTTCTAGCTTCATAAACACAGGGTCAGAGACCCCCAAACCTAGACCACTTGCCAATCTTTTACTAATGAGGTAGATTTTTTTTTATCTGCCTAAAAGCCCATTAGAAAATATGTTAAGAAACTATGCCTTCTTCCAGCTGCTGAAATTTGGAATGTTTAGTTCACAAGACTTTCTCACCTCTTTTACAGAATTAATCTCTTGGAAACATCTCTCATAATTGGGGAGATGATGAGCAAAGATGGGAGCCTAGGGTGCAGGGAAGGGGCTAATGAACCCACCACAACTTTAAGTGGCTTATAGTGAGTTAGAAAAGTAAATCAACCTTGTATTCTTATTTTGCCTATGGCTCTCTAAAGAAAAAAATGACGTTAGAATCTTTTCTTAATGTAATAAAGCAATAGGTCAAATATTAAATAATGGAATTGACCTACCATTTCATCATATTCATACACCTCTGAATCAATTAAAGTAACTGGGATGCTACTTAAATATTTTAAGCTGCACATTTTTAAAAAACTGCACATTTGGGGGGACATAAAATGTACTCTTGTGTTTCCAAAAACAGAACCATCAACTTTAGTCGTCATTCTCCTTTTCTTATTCTTGGAGACAACCTTGCACATCAATATTCACATTTCACTGACAGACATATACAAGCTCTGAAACCAAAGCATCCCACATCTAAGAAAATCTCCAGCTCTGTTTTGCTAGGCAAGCTAAGTTACAAATATTTTTATTGGACCAGCTATGAATAACATTTCTGATTGGTCATCTGTTGGGCATGTTCCCCTACCAGCCCAAATGATGTTGCTAGGATACAGAACACTGAGCTAAGTGGTTCTAGTTTTCCATGAAAAGGGAGGAGGAACTAAAACAAACTGAAAAAAGCCAATGGAGAAGCTCCTCCCCGACCCCACCCTAATCAACCAGCAATTAACAGAAAGAGGAGACCCAAGAGAAAATGGGAAAAGTGAGCTGTCAGTCAGCAGAGTTGCAAATTTAAGCACCGAGCCTGGTTATCCTAGCAAACCCAAAAGCTGGCATTAAAAGCCAAAACAATATTATTTAAAGACAGAGAGAGAGATGTTTGAAGCAACCATTAAAATAAATAGTTTTGCCCCAAACCTTACTATACTTCAGGATTTTCTTTCCAAGGCCCAATGGCATCTTTAGTACAGCTTCCCCTACCCACCTTCAAAGCTACTCTTCCTGCCTTTGTAAAAGAAGACAATTTAGAATACCTCACCCTGTTTGGAATCCTTATTCCACAACCCTCCTACTATCCCATTTGAGTCTGGATGAATTACTTCCCAAAGCATTTTTTCTTTTAATTGTTTTTGTTGAATGTCAAGTGGCTCAAGTGAATCATAAATGATTGAAAGCTGGGGATTGTTGACACTAAATATAGGGACAGAATTTCTCCAGCATCCATAAGAAAGGGTTACAGTATTAAAATTGTATCTTCAAATGCCAGTTCCTGTGATAATTAAAGATTGCCCTGTTTACACATTTAAGCTCCTAAATGTGTGGCATGTGAGTGACATTCAGGCCTTTCAGCAGCTACACTAATCGCCAGAAATTCTCTCAGTGACTGTCAGAGAAGAGGAGAAAAAATTAAGCAGCTGCAATACGCCCAAAATGAGTTATTGTAATTACATTTAATTAGTTTAATTAGTTAATTATTTTGCTTACAGCTGTACAAGAGACTGCAAACATTTGTTAATATCACATGCCCTTTAACAGTATGGGGTGATTCCACAGTCACACTAAATCATGAATGCATATGTAGGAAGATTTAGAAATGTGCATAGGCTGTCTCAGCTTCTCAGGATGTGCATATTTAGCAACACATTTGGCACAATGAAAAAATAAATAAATAAAAAACAGCATATAAAACATAGAGAACTGGGAACAAAATTATCACCAAAAAATCAAATACAAAACGAAGAAAGAACTGTCTCAATAACGTAGGATTTAACTCAGCAAACTCCAGTTATCATTGAAATAATTGTAGCACCTTCTTGAAACCAGTGTTTACCAGCCAATTCCACACATGATGATAGCTCAATTATTTAAGATGTATCGAGAATGGCTACCAAATATGCCGTAAGAAAAATTGCAACAGTCTGTCTCACTCATCTGAGTTTGTGTCTGAGGTTTTCATTCTCCCTTGCCCAACTTCCATCTTCCCAACATGCCCTTCCCCTTAGTCTGACAGCCATTGCCCTATGATTGTGAACATTTATGTCTTATCAAATAATGAATTCCCCCAAAATGAAAACTCATCATAAAGACATTAATGCATGAGAAAACTTTGCTTACTTTTGGGGGGAATAATCCATACCTTTTTTAATGACAGACTGGTCCAATAGATTCATGCCGCTGTTATTGGCATCTTCAACTGACTGTGAATATAAAAACATCACTATTCAAATTGACTGGATATTAAAGAATTGCACACATAAATCATGTTATTCCAAACTGGAACTTCTGTTATTTCCATTTATATTAATTCACAAAGGGCTGTTTTATTATTATTATTATTACCTCCAAATTGACATAGAAATGAAATTTACTCAAATTATAAATTTTTCCAGTGGAAGAAGTGGACAAAGAAAACTTTGAGAGACATCTGGGATGCAACATTGGTTTAGTTATTATATAAAACATAGATATTAGACAGATAAACCTTTATATTATTTGCTCTTATGCATCGTAAAAATTTGGCAACAGCTGACAGATTTTCACCAATATTAGTACGAGCAATTTGTGTTTTCCATTCTATCCCAGTGCATCTTAACCCCAGAGCCATTTTACAAATACATAATAGTTTACATTATGGGATTTTAATTAAAGTCTGAGCAATTTGGAATGGAATGCAAACAGCAACACATAGGAACATGTTTGCAAGCCTCTAGGACTGCACACCCATTACAGTTCATACACGATCCTGTAAACTATGAGCTTCTTGCTGCACAATGACAACCTCTTGGAGGAACCTTCACAATTTACCCTTCCTCCTAGCCCTGCTGATGCTGCTTCCCAGCAAGGAGCACACCTGCTATGAAGGCAGTAACTACAGACAAGCAGACACACACAAAGGTCTAGATCCTCCCAGTCAGCGCCTAGGTAATTGCAAGGAATGTTCATCTTCCGTGCCACAGTTTCATTCCAGAGAAGGAAAGTTTTAACTCTGAGCACTGGTAGCACTTCTGAGAGGAAATAGCTGTTGGAGCAAGTTTCTTACTGTCAGAATACACATGAACAGTTCTGGCTGTGCATCCCAGGGCATCCAAAAGCAGTGAGTTCCCTCTCTCTCCCACCAAGAAAATAAATACTAGGTCTTTCTAAAATCTACAACTACTTTATTGACCCTTCAAAACCTAAGTTGGGACCAAATTGTTACCCACTTTATAGAGAAGTAAAAAGCAAAGGCTTGAGAGTAAGGAGGTGTTTTCACAGCACTCACACCCACTCATGCTGCATCCTCAGAGAGTGAGTTCATCATAAGAAAAAGACTGTCTACCCCAAACAAGCAACACTTTAGAAATGAGATGATCTAATCGTAGAGGGGGCAGGTTGATTTGTTTCTTTTCATTTTTAATAGTCACTCTTTTGTTCTCAGAAAGGTGAGCAAAATTGTTATTCTCTATAGGAACTGTTTTCCTTGCTGCAACATGCCATGCACATCTTAAGAAATAGTAAAAAGGTGTTTTAAAAATATTTCATGTAACTTGTTCATAAATCCTCAGGGGACCCTGCCACACACAAACACACACGATTCACACCTTTCTATGATCATGTGTATACAGTGACAATGTGTCCAGGCGGGACAGAAATATTCTCCTGTGCCTTGAGCAGCCAGACCCTGACTTACACTGACCCGGACCCGGGAACCCCCACACCTTACCCTCACTCTTGTACATAAATATGTATAAACGCCTCATCAGCGACGTGGGGTAGTTGTGGTAGTTAATGAGAAGGCTCTTGTCTGATTTTCTATCTAATTACGGCCGCCTGCTGGGTTTTTGTACAGGATATTCACGCAGCATGCTGGCGCTTAATCGTCACAGGGAGGATCGTAAAGATTTAATTAGGACTGCATGCGGAAGCGCAGAAAAACAACTCAGACTCGTAATTACTAGACTTCTTTAGTTAAAAGTGATACCAGGGGTTGCTTTAAGACACTCGGGTGTGTTTGAGTGTGTGTATGTGTTTGGGGGGGAGTTGACTTGACATCCTTATATGCTCATATTCATGGGTGCTGGAGGTGATGGGAGGTAAGAGAGCAAAGGTGGGAAGAAAAAAAGAGGTATACATGGCAACTAAACAAATCCCAAACTAGGTGTCATTTCACTCCCTCTGTCTCTCTCTCTGTAGGTGTTTTCCTGAGTTTTTAACACTTGTAGCCCCCTCCCCAACCACACACACACACACACACGCACGCACGCGCACGCATGCACAATGGGTGAAATGTAGCATACCCAGAACCCAAACAGCGATTTGCTAGTTTAATAGCCCCTGTGAGTAAATTGAAATAGAAATTGACAGGGTTTTATAGTTTCATTTAAAAAAAATATTAGAAGCATTTGGTTAATTAGCTCTCCTCCTTCTATTCTCTCATGGTGGGGGCTGTGGCCCTGAGTGTGTGCGTCTGGGTCACACAACAAAACCCTCAACCCATAGGCAGGGCAGCACCCTCAGGGTCTGCCTGCTCCCTGGCTCAGGGAGATCTGGAACACACACGAGGTCCCTGAGATCAGAAAAAGTGACCTTAAGATCCAGACCTAGGCACTCTCTGGTCCTTTTAAAGACTGGACCAGCACAGGCTACCCATTCTATAGCTGCAGGGAGTGTTGAAATGCCGACCTGCTTGTGTAACTTTAGCCCCCGTACCCCAGATCCCTAACTCAGAAATGGATCCTTCTGTGTTAAGCAGATGAGTGGAAGCCTCTGGATTCGAGGCTGTGGTCCTGGAAACATAACCCCTGGTCTTTGTCACCTGCCCTGCATCAGTCAACTTCACCCTGGCCTCAGGAAGTCTGTTATCACTGCGGAGACAGAGAGTGTCCCTGTCTTTGCTGTTTCCCTCTAGGGACAGGAACAGGGTGTGTCCCTTGCACTACAGGGGTCGTCCCAAGAAGGTCCTGCGGACCTCCCAGCAGGTGATGGGATGTGATTAAGCAGGGGAGGAACAGGATGGGATCGGGTGAGTGGGGAGCCTGCAAGTGCCCCTGGTCTGCTGCCTGCTGCTTTTCTCCTTTCAGCTCTCCACCTCTGTGGTCTGTATTCCCCACAGCAACAACTTGGCCCTGAGGTGCTCTGTTCACACAAACACTCTAAATCCTTTCCGACGCTTTGACAAGACTATTCTCCCAAATGTGCACTTATCTGGCCCTGTTTTTCTCTCAGACTTTGCATTTCACCAAACACAATAAACTCACTCAATTATTTCTTTAAAAACATTTAACTAAAAAATCTGCTCCTTCTTTTGGGGGAAAAATTCCTGAGTTCTTCGCTAGAGTCACTCGGCCTGCAGGGTGGTGGTGACAGGACCAGCATTAGCATCACCAACAGTAATGGTGATGAGTTGATCTACTTTCATTATCCAGCACTTTGAACTGTGCTCAGAAAGGTTAATTTAAAAACTTTTCCCCCCGAGACACATATTACCCCATGCATTTAAAAAAAAAAAAAACTATTAAATATTTCCTTTCTCATATGATATTCTGAAATGAGCAGTATCTCTAGACAGGGACAGTCAAGCTCAGTTAAATCAACAAAACCATCATCACTCTTATTACTATCGGTAAATCCAGCCACAAATCAGGTAATTCCATCTTTTCTAAAAAAATAAATAACTGAATTTCTTTTAAAATAATAAACAATCACAGACCACACAGACAGCATTTGATGCTGTCACCACATTTTAACTGTTTAAAACTATTTTTTTTTCAGCAAGGTACAGAAGAATCACTTGTGCACCCTTTTCTCTTTCCCATTTTATTTTCCTTTGCTTCAGAGGTATGTCAAAGGATGCATAATAAATACAACTAGGACAATGAAACTGAAGTGTCAATTACATACCTGTAAACTGTACTTATCTTTTCTGCAGACTATTTAACTTAGGGTGAAAAAGCAGACCTGCTCAGAATCACCCAAACAATTTTTAGGAATAATTTCTTTGATGTTTCTTTGTTTAGTTTAACCAAGTATTCTCAACCAAATCAGGCTCCATTGTGTAGACTGCAGATGGGATAGTGGGTGGGTAGGGGGAGTGTTTTGAGCCTTTTGTTTTAAGAAATAAACACGTGATGCCTCTCAACTGGGATGATGGCAGTGAGGAGAGAAGAGTGTTAATATAGGCGGAAGCCAGGAGAGGGAGGTGGAGAATATTACTCTACAGTCACTTAATGAACCAAAAAGTGAAAAGAATTTCCAAAATGATATCTACCATCATGGACTCCCGAAGTATGGCTTTCTGAGTTTCTCCTTCACATATATTCTATTTCTCAGATGACGACTGCAACTCTATCTTGGAAAAAAGCTCTGTGGCTTATGAGACATTCAAGGCAAAACCTGGCTTAGATGATCATAGCTCATTGTCATGCTTAGCAAAATCTTTGTACATCCAGCAGCAACCTTTGGAGCTTACAGAGGCCCCTGGACCTTCATGCTGAAGCTAGCCTCTAGCCAGCCAGATCTTCACCTGTCAAGTTAGCAGGACAGCCCCACTATAGGGTGTGTGTGTTGGTAAAGAAGGGGTACCAAGCTTGCTTCTACAAAGCACTAGAGAATATGCAGGAGATGGTAGCTGAGGCAGGACAAAAGCATTCGCCTTTATTCTAATAATCTTAAGGTACCAAAACAAATACATATTTCTCTTCTTCAAGATTTAATTTCTCGTGGTTTGGATTATCATAATTAGACCTCTGGAAGTCGCCACTATAGATCCATACATACAGACATACATAAACAGTTCTATATCACTGTCTAGTCCTGTTCTAAACATGGGAACAAACTCCCCAAAAAGAGACAGAGCTGCCCTCTCCTGCCCTCCCCCCTCCCGAAGCATTCTTTATTCGTGGTCTTTTTGGTTTGTTTATTTGTTTGTGGTTACCTGGACGTCTTCCATGCCGGGATGGCCGAGGCCGTGCAGCGAGAGGCTGTCACCCATGCCCGCGTCCAGGCCGTGGTGCGCCGAATGCAGCAGCACGTCCGGCCGGCGGACCGAGTGGTAGTCCCTCCGGGGGTCAAGGCCCGAGAGCTGGGGCAAGGCGGCCCGAGGCTGGGGCAGGAGAGAGCCGGCTTCCGAACCCACTTCTTGCCGCTGTCGTTGCCCCCAAGGATGCTGCTGGGGCTGGTGCAGTGGGTTCAGGGAGTAGGGGTCGTTGACGTGGGAGTAGGGATCCTGGCTCTGGTGGTAGGGGAGCGGCTGGTAGGGGGGTGGAAAGTAGGGAGGCTGAAAGTCCGACGACGGGGTGTGGGACAGCGGCGGGGCGCTCGAGTAGGGTCCTTGGGACACCGAGCCCAGCTGGGAGAGCCGCGAGCTGTGGCTCGGGACACCATCGTGCCGGTCCTGGGAGCGGAGAGAGGAAGGGACAGAGAGCGAGAGAAGGAGACAGAGAAAGAGAAAGAGACAGAGGCAGAGAGAGACAGAGTGACAGAGAGGAAGAAAAAAAATACAAGTGACAAATGGAGAAGCCCGGCTTTTGTACGCTCTTCCAGGGACAAGGGAAGCAAGGATCTGAAACTCAGACCCCCCAAGTTGACTCAGAGGGCCACATGATTTCAGCAATTTCAAACCCGAGGCTTGGGGAGTAAATGGGAAAGGAATCACCCACTTTAACATTTTAGCCGCCTTTTGGGGAGTGCAAAGCAGGCAAAAGGCAGGGATATAGGAACAGTGTGTATGGAGGGAGATTCTAAATGTCTTAACTAAAATTGTAGGAGTCTTACATATGGTGCTTGCTCCTGTGGGTGTTTTTAACTACTTTTTTCTAACTCTTCCAGAGGTCCAAATCACAACAAATAAAACTTCATACTATTTGCTGTGCTGCTCCCCCTGATTAAAAACCAACTTCTGCCTTGGCTGGAAATGCAGCTGGCTGATCAAGAGGAGCTTTCCACACAACCGGATCATTCCAAGAGCTCCAAGGAATCGGCCTGGTCTGAGTTCCCAGTCATTCCTCCCTCCCCAGGAGAAATTAAATAACTTAAGTAGTATTTCATTGAAATGGATCTCATTCGAAATCATATCCTAAGCCCATGTTGAATTAAGTTGCATTGTGGTTCACAGGAGTTATTTCTAAGACTGTTTTTCTATATCTAATGCTGTTATACTCAGGGTGTGAAAATGAAGGACCTAAAGTTGGGGTGGGGGGAAATAAAAGCCCAGACAACTTATTCCTGGTCCTATCTGGAGTGTGAACTAAGTGAAAGAAGAAGGGGGAGGTGTGTATATGGGGGGGGGGACATTGTTTCTCCCTCTCTTCTGTGGATCTCCCCATGGTTCTTTTTGCAGAAATAGTCACCTAAATTTCCAAACTGCAACGGCAAATAAAAAGTTTTTCTTTTTGACCTCTCCCCTCCCAGCTAACTCATGGAGCTCAGACGGAGAACACACAATGCAGAGAGAAGCAGCTGCAGCCTCGTCCAATTATGGTGCTAAATTACCAAGCCAAAGGCGCTCAGAGGAAGACAGAGAGAGACAGAGAGTGTGAGACACACACACACACAGAGACGCAGAGACAGAGAGACAGTGAGAGGAGGGAGCATGCAATTCTGGTAACACGTGAATCCAAACTCACCATGGATGAATAGGTGTGGACTAACATCTGGAAAAAAAAGCCTGGTTACTGCTCAAAATCAAACAATGATTTAAAAAAAAAATCAAGGAGTCCAGCAGAGAAGCGAGCTGGACACAGGAGCTGAGCTTGATGTGTTTCCAGGACAAGCCATCAAAAAAAAAAAAAAAAAAAAAAAAATACACTCCCCCCCCCACCCCAACAAGATTGGTGATGCCTATCACACACAGACAGAACTATTCATCTGTCTCTTTGCTGTCTTTTTGGCCTCTTTTCTTCTGTCGTTCTTCGGGGCTCCAGATGCAGTCCTCTTCCACCCAAAGCTGGGCTCAGACTGCTCGGGCGCCCCTTCCTCCCTCCGCTTGCCTACACCGCCTCATAATAATTGATATTCATGACTATTAATATTACACGAGTACTTTAAAGGGAGAATGGAGGACAAATGGAGCGTGAAGCAGCAGCGAGCGCAGAGCTCCCCTACTATTGTAAATGACGTTCATTCAGTGGAGAATTACTAGATGTAATCAGACGAGGGGGCTGGCAAAGGCAGACTGGGAAAAAAGTTTAGCAGAAAAGAGGCAGAACTTCAATTAACTGTGCCTTGGACACGAGTAAAGCAGCCCCTGCTCCTTTGGACAAGGCAGTGAGAGAGAACAGTGCCTGGAGGTTGTATAGAATGGAGGTGTCCTCCTACCTGGAGAGAGACTTTCCTAATCGGAGGAATTGATTGCCCTGGGCGCTTTGTGTGCGGATTACAAAAACAAAATAAAAAGGATTGCTTCATCATTTGGAGGCGAGAGAAAAGAAAATTGGTGGGCCTGGTTATTTACAGTGACTTTTGCAGACTTTTGCTAAATGTGGAAGATTACGCTCATTTGTTAAAGGACAGACGCGAGATGTAGGCTTTTCATTCCTTGTGCAGCCTTCTCCTGTTTAGTGCTTACATAGTTTGCGATTTTTACCTCAATTTAAAACATAAGCCATCAATCTTCAAATACACTAAACTTATCCTTTCCAGGCAAAGCCAGGGGCAACAGAAAACCTTTTTGGATGTTTCAGGAACCCGTTCAACTGGCCTGACTGCCATTTCTGTTAAAGTTCAACCTTAGTCCAGACTTAAATAGGCTCCTTCCACCAAGCTGCGGATTCTGTTTTTTTGAGCAGAAAATTTAGGCAGACAGGACTACCTGTAATATTCCCTCTCTCCCTGTTTCTTTCTCTCTCTCTCTCTCCTCTCTCTCTCCCTCCCCCCTTTTCTCTTCTCTATTCCCTCCCTTCCACTCCACCCCTCCCTCTTCCTCTCTCCCTCCCTCCTTTCTTCTCTCCCTCCCTCCTTTCCCATTTAGCTACTTTACTTTCTGTAAAGAACCAGCGTTACCCTGGTTACTTTTTAGAACTCACTGAAATGCCTCCACATACATATACCTTGAGCTGTTTTCACCATGGCCCCATGGCTGCTAATGTCATGCCCACTTTGGGCGCCAATATTCTTTAGGACAGTTCTAGTGCCTTCGACTCTACCATTATCCCGCCTGTTAAGGAAAGAAAAGGAGGCCGAACCGAAACAATCCCCACCAGGCGCGTAGGCGCGGCTCTTGGTTACAGTCGATACACAACCACAAAGAGGAAAGGAAAACCCCAAGCATCATTCAGCAACAAGACGAATCTCTCTCCTCTGCGCTCTCGGGCTCTCTTGCTTTTCTCCCTCTCCTCTCTTCTCCTCTCCTCCTCCTCTCTCCTACACATCTCCACACATACGCCCCAACTTTAGGATTCGGGGAGGGCAGGAGGTGTGGGCTCCGGGCGCTGCCTGTGGGCCCTCCTCGGAGCTCAAGTCCCGCAGGAGCTTGCCGGCCGCTCCTGTGAGTCGCCCACTCTTATGATCTTCGAGGCGGCTCCCCGCTGGGCTTTCAGGAGCTGTCCCGATCCGGAGGAGTCGCGTGTCTTTCTCGGCTCTTTGGGGAGCCTCTGCGTCCCTCCACCTTTCGTCCGACCAAGCGGCCCATGCCCGCCACCCGGGAGTGTGCTTCTCTTCCTCCCTTTTCTCTCCAACTTTTCCTCTTAGTAATCTCCATGGCCCGCTTCGCCCGTCTCGACTTCCCCCCTTTTCTAACTCCGCTTCGCCTTTCCTTTCGCCTTTCTGAAGTTTTTATTTCCTCCCTCGACGTCTCCGCAAAGCCTTCGCTTCCTCCCTTACCCTGGCAACCACCTAGGGCTGTCCCAGGCCATTCCGCTCAAGAGCGAGGCTCCGCGGGCTTCCCGGTCCCCAGCCCAGCCAGCCGCGCGCCCCGCGCCTAGCCCGCCTCGCCCTCGAGTAGCGGAGCCGCCCGGCCTCCGCTTCAGCCCTCGCCCGAGCCGGAAAAGGGCATTGACGAGCGCGGCCCCGGCCTCGGAGGCGGCTGGCGTTCTCCCGGCTGGGCGCAACTTCTCCTGTCCCGGAAGAGTTGAGCTAGCCTCAGCGCTAGAGACCCGTGCGCATTGAATGTGGGCAGAAATTTCTGTGAAAGATGCCCAAACAGGGCGCGGCTGCCTTCTCTGTTTGGACGCACTGACCCTCAAGGAAGCAAAACACAAGAAAATAGAAAATAATAAACTGCTACGACTCCTTCGATTTTGCTCTATCCATCCGTATCTCCATCCGTCTATCTACCTCTTTCCCGCTAATTCTCTGTCCTCTACTTGGAACCATTTGTTATCAATTTCAGAAATTTTATTGAAAATAAAATTTAAAAGCCCGAGTCTGTTACAAATGAGGCTTGAAAACCCAATTCTCTTCCACACTTAAAACGAGAAAAGTCCCTGCCTTTATCAGAATCTCGATTTTCTCTGACAGCGTGCCCACATTCAGTAGCACCACATTCCCCATCAGAGCTCAAAAGGGTGGGGTGGGGTGGGGGGAGGCGAGGAAAAGAGAAAGAAAAATAAAATAAATAAAAAAAATTCCTAAATTAAAGTTGTCAGATTTCAACTTTAAAGTCCCTTTTCAGAACAGCGAAGTCTCCCCTAGCCAGCTTTTCTAAAAGTTAAAGAAAGATGAGAAAACCGACCGGAAATCTACCAGTAAATAGCTTAAAAATACATATCAGTTGGGGTATCAAGAAGCTCAAATTCTCTATCTGCAAAGCTCTAAGATGCATCTGGGGATGTCAACTCACCTCGTAGATATCTTCGTACTTGACATTCTCCACGAGCTTCCAGAGCATGATGGCAGCCTGGTCTCTAGGAGGTGAGTGCATTCATGTGAGGAGCAGATGTCTGGCTTCTCAGGACTCCGCTGTCTGTAATGATCCATCTATAATTGGAAATGGGGGATACACACCAAATCCGACGCTCCTCTCCCATCGCAACTTATATCTGTTGTCTCAAACAATAGGCTGGACAAGTAAGCCTCAGCAAAGAGAAAAAACATTATTGCACACACAGGAGTTAGATGCAACCCACAGACATATATATTATAAAAATCATAAACCCGTATTTACACCCAGACACCCACATATAGTTATATAAGCACCTCTGGGTCACACAGTCTGCAGACTCCAAATGTGCATTTAACAGAGAGTTGTTCAGGGTGATTAATATAATATATACATTTTAAAACCTCTATATCGAAAATGACAAATCATTGTAGCCACTAACTGAAGTCTTTGCAATTCATAAGGAGAAACTAGGGGCCATCAGTCCCCTATTTTCTATGTAGATTTTAAAGGGGGACCATTACCAAGATTTTAAAACACAAAAGCTCCTTCCTATTCATGTATGTTCCGGAGGAGAGTATTTTGAAAGACTGGATATGGGGGATTTTAAGGACTATCTCTCTGTGTTGATGGCTACACAACTTTTTTTTTTTTTTTTTAACTTTATCTGTGTCACTGTAGAACAAAAAAGCTAGCCACCATTGGTGACCATTTCTAATATTTTCTGGTCGTTTTGCCTAAAACCTTTGGAAACTTAAATACACCTCAGTTTGCGCTGCTTGTTATTTTAGGTGTTGTTTGTGTGCATTTTCAAGGGATTCCATGCACCATTCCTCTTGGCTGGAGTCTCCATTTTATCAAGTTTTTTTCAGATGTTGGAGGCAACATATGCACACATACACAAAAGGTTAATTCTGAGCCTTCTTTGCAGAGGCAAAGGACATTTTATATTTGCATCTGTTGTGTATGACTTGTAGGTGGTTTTAATCATGGAGAGTCAAGAAATGGCCACCCGAATCTTTGAAAAGGTTTAAGCAGAATGTCTTCAAAGAGACAGTGAAAAATATTTTCGGGTATGTGGAGTTTTTTTGTTTTTTTTTTTTGTTTTGTTTTGTTTTTGTATAATTTTTCTTACTAAGGTGATTCATACAGTCTTTTAAAAAAGAAAACATCATCAGCAACAAGAACAATATTAACCAGACTTCGAAAATGGGCACCTTTTAAGGCGCATGGATTCTGAATTTTGTAATGAAATGAATACTCATCTGTTCCCCCCTTTCCCATCCCCTCTGTTTTTCTACTCCCTTTCAGGGTTCAGAAAGCTCCTCACAGCCGGGAACAGACGCCCAGAAGAGGATCTCTCCCCCTGGGACAGAAGAGAAATGCCAGGAGGGACCGAAGAGGGATGGGGCAATTTGGGGTGGAAGTTATTAAGTGTGGTGAGAGTGAATCTGCAAAGGGTGATTGTCTTTAAATCCAAGACTGCTGTGTGCAGCTCTGCGCGAACAGAGATGGACGCTCTTTGAGTAGAGGGCTCCGGACAACCGTGTTGGACGTCGATTCCATCAAAACCAAGGAGAAGCTTCACGAAGTACAGAATAAACAATTCTGCAGATTTTTAATTTAATTTTTAAAGATAAGTCAAAGGAAAAGAACACAAAGAAGGTGGTTCAGAAGGAACTTCAGAAATAAACCCTTTATTTCCGGTTGAATTTTTTATGTTTTGTCTTTCTGTTTCTCCTCTTCCTCCCTCCTTTTTGTTTTCCTTTTTTCTTTCCTTCATTTTCCTTTTCCTTCCTTCCTTTCTCCATTCCTTCGTTCCCCTTTAAATGTTAACCTTAAATCATACACAATCTATACAGATTTTTCACTAGGAGCATCAGCAAAGATATTCTTCTTTGCTCCCGGAGCTAGTTAGGAGATGGGAAGGGATTCTTCCTGATCTTATTGTGTGTTGAGACTAGAAACGGATTCCACACCCCCTGACTTCTAGAACTAAAATCACTGCGAGATCAATACTCTGAAAGATAAATATTATAGACTTGGAAATTCAGATTCTCCAGACACAAGAGATTTCATTAATGGAAATAATTGTTTTCTCCCTTTCAAATCAATAATTCTATCATTGTTATTACCTAAAGATCATTACAACCCAAATAAAATACATTTGGAAAAATCTTACTATTTTTCTCTAAATGTTTTAACAGCTTTTAATATCTTTTTGGTATATTATTGCCTAGTCTAAAATAAATAAACTCTGAGATTTAACAAAACAAAACCTGCAAGAGATAATTTTATATATAAATTAAAATATATATAATGTATTGTGTTAGTATAACTTTTATAGCCTTATATATGAATAATTTCAAACTTTTCATATGTAATTTTATTTTATGCTAGTATTAGGTATTTTTTAAAGTGAAAATAATCTTGAGATATTTGGTTAAAATTTAAGTTATTCAGGAAACCTGAAAAATAACAAATCTGGTTTTATTAATAATGAAGCATAAACCTAAAAATATACACATATAGAGAAATACCTTCAAAATACATAATCATAATTTAAATCCTAGTTAATTTTTTAACGTGGGCGTTATTCGAAAAATTCTAGACATTACATTGCAAGGTAAACCGTTCCCACGGAGCGTTCCATCATTGGACGGGCAACAGCGCCCTCTGTCGGAATTTTGTAGACACAAACCCTGCAAGGCCCCTTGATTTCTTTTTCGGCAAAGGTTTCTTTCCGTTCTTGAAAACCTGTGATTTATCGAGAGGAACATTTTTAAAGTTCACTTCTTATGATATTTACTAATTTTAGAAACGATCGTTCCAGCATCTAAAAAGTTCAAACGCCAAACGCACAATAAAAGCTCAGCCACTACGGAGAAAATTTTTCCTAACTTGAACCTACCTCTGTTGCTTTTACTTTCTATTGCCTTTCGCGTTATCACCCAATCACTTGACGTAGGGAAAAGATTCCCGCAAGAACTCAGTAAATGGAAACACAAAGGCAAAACAAACATTGGATTTGAAGGAAATTAAACGAGTAGAATATGCATTTTCCTCGTTATTTCATCTTGCTTTATGTCCGTATTTCTTTTTCAGGATACGCACACGCTCGCCTAGGTAGAACGGCGCTTGAGACATCCCAGATAATTAACACTCGTGCTTTCCTCTTTCATTTATATTTATTTCAGTTTAAAACAGCAAAGAAAATGGTTATTCATACCCTCTTTTTTCAGCCTCAAATAGAGGGAATATTATTCATTAAGTGTCGGAGTCTAATAATTAAAAGCAAATGCACCCAGCAAGAAGCCCTCTGCTGGTGATTTTCGAAGTAGGTTTCGGACTGTTTTTTTAAAAATGTAACAGAAAAATATCATTATTAAATCAAGGTCAACTAGGAGCACTTTCATGTCTTCTTTCATCTTTCTTGTAAAAATCTAATTACGAATTATCTAAATTTATTTGACTTCCTTCCTTCCACTAGTCCTCACCTTTGCACCCATGGGTTAAGACTCCATGAGCTATCTTCCTTTGCAGATGCCCA
This sequence comes from Rhinopithecus roxellana, assembly GCF_007565055.1. Taxonomy (NCBI): domain Eukaryota; kingdom Metazoa; phylum Chordata; class Mammalia; order Primates; family Cercopithecidae; genus Rhinopithecus; species Rhinopithecus roxellana. The sequence goes on from NC_044552.1 coordinate 53,323,796, forward strand.
CTGTACCACCTTTTCTTTTTCTATTACACAGTCTCCCTGGGTTTCCCCTTTCCATCTACCCAACACACAAAAATAATAAAGTTAGAAAAGTCAAGAATTAGAATTATTGTGTCAAGTTCTCACCCTGGCCTTTCTCATTCTAGGTGGTGGGGCAAGCTATTTAATAGCCTGAGGTTCAGTGCACTGAACTACAAAATGGAAACGATTGTGAAAATTTATTAAAATAATACCAGTGGAAAAATACATGTAGTACTATTGCTTCATAAACAATTTAACTTGTTATCATTGTCTCAAAACACTTAGGAGGGAGTCAGGAAAGTGGAGGCTTCTAACAGCTACGGCTTAGCAATAAGCTCCTGGTTAGAAAGTGGAGGTGGGAAACACATCAAAGGTCTTCAGACTGTGTACTCTATGTACTCAGCACTTTGCCCACAGTCTCATGATGCTGTCATCCATCTTTCCTTCTGAAGTTAAGAAGACAGTATTTTTGGATCATTGAGTATTTCCAGGGTTATTTTTTATACTCCTGGATTTATAGGTAGGCAAAGGAAAGAAGAGAGGAAGGAAAAACTGTCTTACTTCAGCATCCTCAGATATTGCCCACCTTTTACCCATCAGAAGCATTATTGTCTATTGAGTTGAATAATAAGACACGACATCCATATAACAGATCTTGATAAGTTAAAAAATGATAAAACATGACAGCTCCATTTTTTATTGTTGCAGTCTGGCTCCTTATTTTCCTACCATGTTTCTGTCTTGAAACTTTCTAGTGATTATATTTTTTTTGAAAGATTCGGTATGTGTTTTTATCATCAATTTGGAAACAAAATATTGTTGAATGTCTGAAACTACAATTTAAGTGCCTGCCTTCAGATTTCTAGGGCTTTGATACCATATAGGTTTCAGTGACTTGGTATGAGGAAACAAAATACGAGGGACTAATGTGTGCATGGGAGTGTTTTTAAAAAAGAAATGTGGGTGGGGTTATCTTTGAATTGACCCTTCATAATTATCGAGATTGAGGCAAGCACTAAAAAGGAAACAGCATTTCTTACTTTAATCATAATATTCAGTTGATGGTACATTTGTAAATTTGTAAAAGATACTGAATTGAAATCACTTGTGAGAATAAAAATAACTGTAACTGTGAAAACTCCTCCTTTCTCTGGAACTTTTGAGAAGCAATAGTAATTTTATTATATATTTTAGATGTCCTGAGCCCCTTAAGCTTTTCTGTTTAACTGTGGGGGTATGAAGTGGCCAAGGGGACAGTTTTGAAATTTCTATCCCTTGGAGATAAAGAGGTTAAGGAATGGAAGATGAGGGGCTGAAGTAAATGATACAAACAGCCATGCAACAATTGTTTTCAACACCAATAGGTATTTCACATACAAAATGTGAGAGGTGTGTGTCTCCTCTGCCATGACTAATGCAGGAGGACAGGTACTTTCATCATTGTGGATGTTTTCCATATTATTGCTTTAAGAAGGAGCAATCTTGAAGGGTGAGAAAACTAAACAATTTGGCTTCAAAATGCAACCAGTAGACCAGTACACATCTGTGAGGAAAAAAATTTGCAAATAAAGACTTTGAAAGATGTAGAGCAGAAATATAACCTTTAAAGCATGAATAAACACATACAATGCATAGCATCAGAGCTGAAGTGTCTAGTACAAGGGACATTTGGGAGAAATTAGCATTATATTGGAACTACTTCTTAAAATTCACAATTTGGCATTCTGATAAAAATAGGAAAGGATCTTCATTTTATGCCTCTTTTTTATTTCTTTGACATAAGATGAGTTTTTCACTTACCAGTTACATTCCATTGGGCAAGTCCTCTGACCTTTCCAGGTCTCAGTTTTCTCGTTGATAAAATGAGGAGAATTCAGCCAGAAGCTCACGCCTGTAATCCCAGCACTTTGGGAGGCCGAGGCAGCTGTTTAACCTGAGGTCAGGAGTTCGAGAACAGCTTGGCCAACATGGTGAAAGCCTGTCTCTATTGAAAGTACAAAATTAGTGGGCATAGTAGCACACGCCTGTAATCCCAGCTACTTGGGAAGCTGAGGCAGGAGAATCGCTTGAATCCAGGAGGCGGTGGATGCAATGAGTCAAGATCACGCCATTGCACTCCAGCCTGGGAGGTAACAACAAAACTCCATCAAAAAAAAAAAAAAAAAAAAAGGAGAATATACTAGGTGATATTCAAGCTTCTTCCTTAGGAGTGGACTTTATGAAACTGATAAAAGCATTAAGTAGTAATTAATTATTTTTTTTATTTTAAATATTACTCTTTTGAGACAGGGTCTCACCCTGTTGTCCAGGCTGGAGTGCAGTAGCATAATCACATGAACACTGCAGCATCACCCTCCTGGGCTCAATAAATCCTCCCACCTCAGCCTCCCCAGTAGCTGGGACTATAGGTGCATGCCACCACACCTAGCTAATTTTTATATTTGTAGGAAAGGGGTCTTGCTATGTTGATCAGATTGGTCTTGAACTCCTGGCATCAAGCAATCCTTCCTCAGCCTTGTGAGTCACTGGGACCAGTCAAAAAATTTAAATGAAAGTGTTCTTTCTGAGCATGTTGCAGCAAACCTCATCTTTCTGGAACCCTCTGTGAGACAGTTTAAAAGAATTGGTCCCAATCTTCTAATAAATGGTAATCACGAAATTTTTTTTAGGAATACCATCTTAGAAGAAAGCAAACAAAGGAAAGATAAGAAAATCGTGTCTTAGTTTGTAAAGGCTGCTATAAAAAAATACCTCCCAGCTGTGGCAGGAAGCAAGATGACCATTCGTTCCTATTAATTATCCTGCCATTAGGACAGAATGTAAGATGCTTTTAAATTCTTAATCTTATGTGTTGTATTTCTGACCATTTTCTCTCTTTCTCTCCTTTTTTTTTGTTTGTTTGCAATAAAAATAAGTTTTTATGTATGGCCAAAAAGAATACCTTAGAATGGGTAATTTATAAACAGCACCATCTTATTGCTAACAGTTCTGGAGGTTGAGAAGACCAAGATAAGTTAACCAGGAGATTCAGTGTTTGGTGAGGGCCTGTTCCAATAGATGGTGTGTGACTTCTATGTGTTCTCACATGGTGGATAGGCAAAAGGAGCAAACAAGCTCTCAGGCATTATTTATTTATTTATTTATTTATTTATTTATTTATTTATTTTTTAGATGGAGTCTTGCTCTGTCACCCAGGCTGGAGTGCAGTGGCGTGATCTCAGCTCACTGCAACCTTCACCTCCCGGGTTCAAGCGATTCTCCTCCTCAGCCTCCCTGAGTAGCTAGTACAGGTGCCTGCCACCATGCCCAGCTAATTTTTTGTATTTTTTCTTTTTAGTAGAGACAGGGTTTCACCATGTTGGCCTGGCTGGTCTCGAACTCCCAGCCTTAGGTGATCCGCCTGCCTCGGTCTCCCAAAGTGCTGGGATTACAGGCATGAGCCATCGCACCTGGCCCTCAGGCTTCTTTTATAAGGGCGCTAATCCCATTCACTAGGACTCTGTCCTCTTGACCTTGCCACCTCTGAAAGGCCTCATTTCTTAATGCCAACACATTGAGTTGGATTTCAACATATGAATTCTGGAGGGACACAAACATTCAGACTGTGGATATAGCTTGAGGGAAGAGAATATTATTTTAATAGCTAGTACTTAATAGGCACTTTGAAAAATTCAAGGATGTATGTCTACAAGAATAACATTTAATGTACTAAAAGAATTTGCAGTTATAATCTTGAAATTGTGGTTAGTAATCTTTGATAAAGTATGCAGAGTGGAACCAATGTCCAATAACAAAGGATGGAAAACACTTCATTCTTCAGAAAGAGCGATACTAAGGCCGGGCTCAGTGGCTCGTGCCTACAATTCCAGCACTGTGGGAGTCCGAGGCAGGCGAATCACCTGAGGTTAGGAGTTGGAGACTAGCTTGACCAACATGGTGAAACCCTTTCTCAGCTAAAAATACAAAAATTAGCCAGGTGAGGTGATGCACGCCTGTAATTCCAGCTACTTGGGAGGCTGAAGCATGGCAGTTGCTTAAACTCAAGAAGTGGAGGCTGTAGTGAGCCAAGATCATGCCACTGCACTCCAGCCTGGGCGACAGAGTGAGTCTCGGTCTGAAAAAAAAAAAAAAAAAAAAAGTGATACTCGGTGGATACTAGAAACTACATATGGGGAATCATACTATTGTTTCCCTAAGAAAATGATAGTTTAGTTTGTCAAAGTGCAGTTAGCCAATTCTGGAAGGGAATGAAGAGATCTCTTAGAACTAGCATGAATTCAGGAAGAACAGATCATTCTGTATGTTCTCATTTCCTTTTGCTAAAAATTCACTAGATTGAATATTGGAGACACAGTGTATCTGGAGTTCATGAAGACATTTCAAAGGTTTTTCAGTGACTCCTTTTCTGGGTTGAGTGGTGTTATGGTATTTGGAGACTGTGTTTCTCTCTGATGAAGGATATGAGCTTTGGAGTAGGACAGATGTGTGCACATTCCAGATCTGCCACTTACTATCTTGGACAGTAAGAAAATTACCTGAACTCCCTGAGCCTCAATTGCTTTGTATGATACATATTTCCTTATTAAATATATTTCCTACATGAAATATGTGCATTGCAATAGCCATAGTGTGGAAATAGTCATGATGATCAATTGCGATAATACATATAAAATGCTTCTCGTGACCTCCAGTATGAGGAAACTCAGTATATGTTGTATCTACTGTTTCTATCTCAGATTTGCAGTTATTTGAATAATTATCTCCCAAAGAGATTAATTGATTAATAAAAACCAATTTGAGACAGTAGCTTTAATAGTTAGTTTGCCACAGGAGTTTGTCCTTAGTCTCATTCTTGCTAATATAAAAGACTTGGAAGAATAATTACAAGACATGTTAGTTACTTTCTAGGTGCTAAACATCGGGAAAATAGTCAGTACACTGGATTACAGAATGAGGATTCGGAAATATTTTAATAGGCCAATACTCTGGAACAAATCCCAAGAGCTGTAATTAGCAAAGATAAAAGTAACAAAAACATGAGCAAGAAGCGGGGGCCTCATAGACCGACAGAGGAAGACATGAAAATACCCATAGTTTTTTACCACTCAGGGCCCTTATGGTGTCTGGACTGTAGTAACCACATTAGCACCATGCCCAACAACTTAATGAGAATGAAAAATCTATCGAGTAAGTGAAATTCCAAGTTGCATTAGTAAACCTGGTTTAAGTGCAGAGAAGTTGCAATCCCACAGTTTTTTATGTTGGTAAAACTGCATTTCAGGACTTGTGTCCAACAGGGGTGGCTTACTCTACAACTATCACTGCTAAACCAAAATGTCTCAGAAAGTATTCAGGCTAGGTACAGTGGCTATAATCTCAGCCCTTTGGGAGTCAGAGGCAGGAGGATTGCTTGAGTCCAGGAGTTCAAGACTAGCCTAGGCAACGTAGTGACACTTCGTTTCTACAAAAACTAAAGACAACTTAGCTGGGCACGGTGGCTTGTGCCTGTAGTCCCAACTACTCAGGAGGCTGAGGTGGGAGGATTACTTGATCTCAAGAAGTAGAGATTACAGTGAGTCAAAATTGCACCATTGCACTCCAGGCTGGGTGACAGAATAAGACCATGTCTCAAAGTGAAAACAAAAACAGGAAAGCAATCGGATTTTAAAAAGTTCTGAAAGTCATGCCAAGGAAGAAAGAGTTGAGAAAACTGAATTTTTACACTAATACAGAGAAAACTTGGGAATGTGAATGCTGTCTTTCAATATTTGATGATAGGGAAGGAGAATTAGACTGAGGAAAAAGTCAACGTTTGTCTTGTTCACTGTTATATTACCACTGTATAGCAAAGTGACTGGCTCAGATGTGCTCAAAGCATGTTAGGCAAAATAATTCTCTTTGCTCTGAAGATACAGAATAAGATCAATAGAGAGATGCTACTAGGAGGCAGATCTAACTCCGTGTGAGAAAAAAAATTCTAAAAATTTGAAGCACTAGAAAACGCATCTTTGATTATGATGAACTGTCGGTAGCCGTAGGATGCAGGCAGAGTTTGTATGACCTCAGTCTAGAATGGGGTAATGCTGGGGCAGGAAGTCTATCTATATAACACTGGGCAGGAGATCCTTTGCAACACCAATATGTTGGGATTCTACTACAGGTGCTCAGCTTGATATTGCATTGTGAGCTGAGCAGATTAATCATTGTAAAGGACTGGCATTGAGAGATACATGTGGAAGATTCCATTATTTCTGCATCTATAAAAGTATTATCTGATTGGGGAATTGTACACATTTACTGAGCCCATGTTTCCTTGTAATGCATATGTTATCTGATTTCTATTAGTAGAAACAACATCACAGTAATTATACTCAACAGCTTTATTGGTCTGTCAGTCTCTGATTGTTTTGCTTTTGTCATTATCACTTTTTTCCATATTTAATAAGATTTATGTGGGTGACTTTATAGAATGAAGAAAAGCAAATTTATTTATTTAGGGTATAGATGAAGGGCCTTTTGGGCTTTTATTTGCAATAATTTTTGAGGAACATTTGTTTGATCCCTAAAAGAAATAAATGCTTTGCAGAACGTTTCTCCAATGAACACACTCAAAGCCAGGCTCCCTTTGAGGGAGTTTCAAAAACCTTTAAGTGATTTAAATAAGCACACAAGTAAAGAGAAGCAATTCTTTCCAAGTCCCTCCTTAATTGCAAAGGAATGTGAAAACTCTTTATAAAACTTTCACTAGTATTTACAAAGAAAGTATAAAGAATGTTCTTTTCCTGCTGTATTATAAAATATTTGTATTAACCCCATCATTACAACCTAAATTAAATTTAAAAAATATTTTAAAGACCCAACTAAGCATGGGCAGTCACTTTTTCGTGCTCTTTCTTACTGGTTGTCTTGATAATTTTGGAGAATACACTGCAACCTCTGCCTCCTGAGTTCAAGCAGTTCTCCTGCCTCAGCCTCCTGAGTAGCTGGGATTACAGGCATGTGCCACCATGCCTGGCTAATTTTGTATTTTTAGTAGAGATGGGGTTTCTGCATGTTGGTCAGGCTAGTCTCGATCTCGCGGCCTCAGGCGATCCTCCCGCCTTGGCCTCCCAAAGTGTTGGGATTACAGGTGTGAGCGACCAAGCCTGGCCAGAAAGTTTTTTAAAAATAAAATATGTGGCCGGGCGCGGTGGCTCAAGCCTGTAATCCCAGCACTTTGGGAGGCCGAGACGGGCGGATCACGAGGTCAGGAGATCGAGATCATCCTGGCGAACACGGTGAAACCCTGTCACTACTAAAAAATACAAAAAACTAGCCGGGTGAGGTGGCGGGCGCCTGTAGTCCCAGCCACTCGGGAGGCTGAGGCAGGAGAATGGCGTGAACCTGGGAGGCGGAGGTTGCAGTGAACTGAGATCCGGCCACTGCACTCCAACCTGGGCGACAGAGCGAGACTCCGTCTCAAAAAAATAATAATAATAAAAATAAAAATAAATAAAATTTGTGATTAGTGATTGGTAAATTAAATGCATATGCGTGTGTGTGTGTGTGTGTGTGTGTGTGTGTGTGTGTGTGTGTGTATAGTTCCTTTGCACATTGCTGATAAAGACATATCCGAGATTGGATAATCTGCAAAGAAAAGGAAGTTTAATGGACTCACAGTTCCACGTGTCTGGGGAGGCCTCCCAATCACAGCAGAAGGTGAAAGGCCATCTTATATGGCAGCAGACAAGAGAGAAAAGAGAACCAAGTGGAAGGGGAAACCCCTCATGAAACCATGCGATCTTGTGAGACTTATTCACCACCATGAGAACAGTATAAGAGAAACCACCCCCATGATTCAATTATCTCCCACCAGGTCCCTCTCACAACAAGTGGGAATTATGGAAGCTACAATTCAAGGTGAGGTTTTGGTGGGGACACAGTCAAACCATATCAATAGGAGTTTCTATTTGCTTCATATCAGGCTCTGAGATTCTGCATTTCTTAGGAGAAACTCCTCCATATTCTGCTAGTGGTGACTTTCTCCCATGAAGTCTCACTCTGAGAATTTCTAAATCTTGATTTATACACTTTCCACTGGAAGCCTATCTCCAGGGTCACACCTTTTACCACCTTCTTAGGTTTTGGCTCTTGGTCCAAGGAAAGCAAACAGCATTGGTCTGTGAACCAATGTGAAGGCTGGCCTTGGCCTTGACTCCACACATTACCTAGACTTGGCTGACCTTTTACCTCAGAATCCAGGAGCTAGATGCTGTCAGTGAGTGTTCATGCATATTGAATGACAGCTTTTCTAAGTCTTTCTTCTGCGGAAATACAGCTCAGGGAGAGAGCAGATCTGACAACAACGAGTCATTGGAGATACTAGAAATGATCTAGGATGTACAGCTTTACTTGGCAGCAACTTTTCTGGTTTTCACAAATCCATAATGAAAGTCTGACTATGATCTCTCCTTAACCTGGTGTTTTGGGGCGATGGGTCTTTCTTATTAATGACCTTGATATTGTTTTTGCAAATACTTTTTATTTCAGTTCTAACTAGAGGGACAGTACTAGAAAATGGTGAACACAATTTTAGAGAATGTGATGACAGTGGCTCCAAAATGACCTTGTACCCAAGCAACTCAAAAGAAAAAAACAATGACTTTGCCTAAAAAGAGAGACCAGATTTCCAGGGCCCTCCAAGTCACATGAAATTTGAAAAGAGGCAGCATACCAGCTCTAGCCTTTTATCCAAATATTATCTAGTGCCTTAAACTATTATTTCCAAGCAACATTTTATTTTTTTCTTCAGTGGAAGAACACCATTTCTTTTGGAGTGATTATTATATTAATATACCCTATACCATCAACTTATATTTGGGAATAAATGCAGTTACTCCTATGTGAAATGGTCACATTATAGACATTTCAATTAAATAAGCAATTTGTGGATTTAACTGGGCAGAAAGACACAAAGGACCACCATCATTAGCTCTGCCCTTTACTGCACGTTTATTTTATGTACACTGATTAGGATTCTACCTGTTTTGAAAACAACAACACTGTTTTAGTTTTTATTATGGGCTTTTCTACTCTTGAAATTGCTTCTTCCTCTCTAGTAACCTAACAGTATTAAGCAATAGCTGCCACCTATTGAGACCTTACCATGTCTCATACCCTAAATGAAGCACAGTACTTTACTTCAGCTCACTTAATTTCATCTTCACAGGGTCTATGAAAAAGGCACTCTTACTCCAGTTTTTCAGATGAGGAAACCAAGCCCCAAAGGGTTTAAATAACTTTCATCAATTTTTATAGAACTTTTAAATGACAGAAATAGGATTTGAGCCTAAATTTGGCTGTAAACCCGTCTCCTTAGCTGTGTAAACTTTCAAGGCCCAGAGTCAGCTTTATTCTGACTTCCACAAGCCAGTGGTTTGGACAATGGAAAAACCAGATCACATATAAGAGAGACAGAAGAAAAAAGAAGAATAAAAGAAGGAGGAAAGAGAAATCAAATAGGGAAAGGAAAGAAAGATGAATAGATAAAGTGTAAAATTTTAAAGAAAGACAAGAAAACAGACACAGCATGTAGTAGGCTGCTGACTTTCTGAATAGTGCTATTCAACATACAGTTAGGTAATCTTGATCCCCTGAGTATATCTGGAAATGTCTGGGAACATTTTTAAATTCTCAGTCTGCCTGGAGGGTGGTGCTGCTTCTGGCATTTAGTGGGCAGAGGCCAACAATGCTGATAAACATTAAGTAATGCATAGAACAGCTTCTATAAAAAGGAATTATCGGTATGTCAATAGTACTGAGGTTGAGAAACCCTGGTATAGGGTTTGCTTGTCCAACCTCCCCTAACTAACACCAATAATTTAAAAAAGACATTTTGGAGGGAGAAATGAAGAGATCATCATCTAGGTTACAAAAGAACATGAAAGAAGTCTTAGTACTGGTAGATTATTTTGTGTCCCTGCAATATCTGAGGAAAAATTCTATAATGTAGTTTTAGAGTGGTACACTTCATATTTTAATACAAATTGAATATGTTATTCAATATAAATTGCAATTTAATGTCAGTGAACTCTAAGGAAGCAGAATGGGGTTGAACAGTCAGTTCTAACTCTCCTATGTGAGGACTTTAAAATCCCAGTGTTGGAACAGAGAGGACCATAAGGAACCATTATATCAGGCCTGTCATTTTACAGAGGAGGGAGTCAGGGCTCAGAAAAATGAAGTGACTTGCCTAAGGCCATAGATGGCTGAGTTGAGACAAAATCCCAGTTCTTCAACCTTCTAATTCTCAGTTCTTTCCCTCTATCAAACTTGATGCTGCAATTTACTACTAACACCAACCATCAGAAATGACTTAAGCATCTTTTTCTTTAATTTATCAGGTCTATTTGTTAAAAGCACACAAGAGGCAAGCACAAACCCTGACACACAGACATAACAACTTACAGATTCTTTTCAAAGTTTTGTAATAGTTAATACAATATCCCCTCTTTTTTCTGAGGAAAGAAATGTAATGATAATAAAGTACTGCATTTGATTAAATCAGATTATAATTTTGCCATTATGGTAGTTGCCAAGCCTTTATAATTCACAGTAGTAGTAACACTTTGGATTCACTGTTTCTCTTAATTTAATGCAGTTTTCAAATATGTCTTTCTCATCAGTGTAACTTAAGCATGGGATAATAAAGCACAAAAATTGAAATCAGAAAAATGAATGAACTATGCATTAATATACAAACATTTATTAGATGCCAACTGCCTGTATTGAGCACCTCAGATTGTGACAGTGACAACTAACACTTAAATGCTTCTCTGTGCCAGGCAATGGTGTAAGTGTATGTGTTATGCGTATTAACTCATTTACTGTACTAACCACGGTAGGATCTGGAGATGACAAGAAACTAAAGGCCAATTCCTCTGTCTTTTGAGAATATGTATTTAATTAGATAAGCAATGCATATGAGGCTGATACTCACTTGTACATAGAAATGTCTGATCAAGCCTAAAAGGAAAACCAATAGGAGATAAAGCTAGTATTAGTAAGAGCATGATTTTAATCAGAGAGGGTTTCTGGGAGAAGGTAGATGTACAATTAAAACTGAAAGTAAGCAGAGGAGAGGGAAAACACAAAGCAGCACAGGAGGATTGGGTGTCAGTCATTGTGAAAGTATAAAGAACCCTCTCCCAACTGCAACTGAGAAACCACATTAATGATATTGTAATATGTTTTTGATTAATTGCTATTTTTTCATGGTTATATTCTAAGGCAAAGTTCTAAAACTAATTAAATGACTCAGGGTGAATTGAATTCAACTTGACCTACCTGAACATGATACCTGAAGCCTTTATCTGCAAGCCAGAGGGGAAGCTCCCAGAACTGGGAGGGGATCTAAGCCGAGGATCTGGGGTTCTTCCTGAGTGTGAAAATGAATGTTGTTTTTCCCTCCAGGCTGGTTCTAAGGAGTTAGCTCACACCTCCAAAAGGCATCTAGTGGTCTGTCTCTTCAGCTAGCTAACAATTTCATTTGGCGGGAGATAAAAACAACAACAACAAACCACTATTTATTTTCCTGTGTAACTGGAAAGGTGTACAGGATGATGGATTAATTGGCTCACTGATGTAGTCAAATATTTCTTGTTCAGAGGTGCAACTCACTCAAATATTATGTGCAGAGTGAGGTGATAAAAAAGCAGCAATAATACCACCTTTGTTTTAATATCAGTTAATTATTCTAAAATAATATTTTAGAGGAATTGTAAAATCCTAAAGCCTAGATATAAAAATTTCATATGTGGTTGACTACAGATAAGGTAAAATATATTTTACCTTACAGATACAAAATATCTTATCTTACAGATAAGAATATAAAAATATATTCTACTACTTATATTTACAAGCAAAAAAAAAACAGCACCACTAAAAAGTAGGCAAAGGACATGAACAGACACTTCTCAAAAGAAGACATTCATGCAGCCAACAAACATATGAAAAGAAACTCAACATCACTGGTCATTAGAGAATAGCTAATCAAAACCACAATGAGATACCATCTCATGCCATGTCATGGTGATTATTACAAAGTCAAGAAACAGCAGATGCTGGAAAAGTTGTGGAGAAATAGGAATGTTTTTATACTGCTGGTGGGAATGTAAATTAATTCAACCATTGTGGAAGATGGTGTGACAATTCCTCAAAGATCTAGAATCAGAAATACCATTTGACCCAACAATTCCACTACTGGATATAAACCATTATATTACAAAGATACATTCACGCATATGTTCATTGCAGCACTATTCACAATAGCAAAGACATGGAATCAACCTAAATGCCCATCAATGATAGACTGGATTAAAAAAAATGTGGTACATATACATCATAGAATACTATGCAGCCATAAAAAGGAACGAGATCATGTCCTTTGCAAGGACATGGATGAAGCTGGAAGCCATTATCCTCAGCAAACTAACACAGGAACAGAAAACCAAACACAACATGTTCTCACTTTGAAGTGGGAGCTGAACAATGAGAACACATGGACACAGGTAGGGGAACAACACACACTGGGGTCTGGCAGTGGGTAGGATGTCGGGGAGGGAGAACATTAGGAAAAATAGCTAATGCATGTGGGGCTTAATACCTAGGTGATGGGTTGATGGGTGCAGCAAACCCCCATGGCTCACGTTTACCTATGTGACAAACCTGCACTTTCTGCACATGTACCCCAGAACTTAAAATAAAAAAAATTATATATTATATATTCTACTGATTAATCAGAACAGTTTTGGGGAGAGGGTCTACATCTAGTTGAACAAATCCAGGAGAGGCTTGCTTTAATTGTTGCTTTGTAGAGAAAACAGAAAGAATGGCACGGTTAAGGGACTATCTTGGGTCCACAGAGTAAAAGGCGTAATTTGTACCATTAGACAGTGGACTATGCTGTTTTGAAAGCAAGGCTGACTCTATTTTTACTTACTGATATATGTTGGCTCTTGGCTTTCCCCTGTTTGATTTTTTTTTTTCAGTGGGTCTCACTTGGCCCATTCATTGAATCATTATTAATGTAATCTTTAAAGAACATTATTAGAAGTTGTTGACATTACCTGTCCAAGGGATTTGAGGTCAGGAAGAAATAACATTAAAAATCATACTTTAAAAGTTCTGTATAAAGTTAATCTGCAATTAAAATCAGAGATTCCAGATTAACCTCTGTTATAAAATGAAACAAATAAGATAAAGGAAATATGGTGGTGAATAAAGATAAATAATAAATGCTGATAAATAAAACATGATTCTTTTCATTACTTAGGTAGCTTGGGTTTCATGAGGAATGGGGAATGGCTCTGAAAATTTAAATTTTGGCATAGTTTGCTATTAGACCATGGGAACATTTTAGCTTTCATTCTCTATGCAAATAATGTCAATACTATACTTTGGGCATTCATGGGAAAAGAGACAAGATTAATTTTAACAAATACTTTAAAATCTCTTTTTATCTTTTGTTCAGAGTGAAGAATCACAAAGCAACTTTAGGATGTGGTTAAAAAATAACATAATGAGCAATGTTGTCTCTTTCAAAATCTAGAACATTGGATGGGAACTAAGTTTCCCCTTTAGCTCACCAGATTCTGGGTTTACACTTTTATATACAAAGAAAGAGTAGAACACAACTGGTTAGATACAAAAAGTGGAGGAAATTACGGAAGCCTAGAAACCCAGATATGATAATGAGTCAAGAAAAACACCTGGCATCGTTTTCTTTATAGGACTCACCTTTTTCTTTTCTCACAATCTAAATCTTGAAGTAAATAAGATGGTTTAATTTAGTGCCTGAAATAGAACCACACATGGTTCATCACTCAATTACAACAGATAGATAGTGTAAGGGAAAAATCTTTTTGCTTGAATAGTTTTAGCATATTACAAGAAATAAACATGAAATGAGATTCCGTTATGCATTTTTGGCAGGGATAGCTTGGGAATTATGTGTTGTCAATTGCATCATATCAAAGGCAAATGATGTAAGCCTGTCCCATTGCTGGTGATATTAATGTTGATTGCTTCGTTAACATAGTGTCTCCTAGGTATCTCCATTTTAAAGCCATTCTTTTTCCTCTGTGGGGAGGAAGCACAGAACTAATACGATATCAGAGATACACTACAAAATACCTGTTAATAATCATAAAAGGAGGACTGAGAAACTATTCTATATTGAAGGAGATTAAAGAAATGACAACTGAATGCAAGATGTAATCTGGTATTTTCTTTTGCTATAAAATACATTATTGGTATATTTGGAGAAATCTAAATAAGTTAGTAAATTGTAAGTAGTATTTTATCAATACTATGTTTCTGATTTTGAAAATTAGGGTGTGGCTATATAAAAACGTCTTTGAATTTAGGAAACACACACTGAAGTATTTTGGGGTAAAGGAGAATTATGTCTGTGATTTATTCTCAAATGGATATATAAAGCAATTTAGGTAGAATGTTAATATTTAGAGAATCCGAGTGAAGTGTATGTTAACACACTCTTCAGCAATTTATAAGGCCAAAGAAAAGACCCAGTTCTGACAGCTGGTTCTTGTTTTGATTTCTTGTCTAATCCTGGGAAAAATACTTAGATCCTGTTCTTTAACTATCACTGTCACCATTTTTCACTTTGTTCTGTTCCCATTTGTAGTGAATTTATATTCAGACTTTGAAATTCAGTTTCTTTATAGCCTTAGTGAATTCGTTTTTACTAGGAATAAACCTTGCTGAAAGACTGTCTTTTCCAGCCTCTGATGGTCATATAGTCATATAACCAGTGAACTGTAAGTGCAATGTGATGTGAGACTCTAGGAAGGCTGTTCAAACGGAGCAACTCATCTGAGACGGGTACATTTAGTTCTTTGTCTCTTTCTCATTCCTCTTGTCTGCAGTGTAGGTACGAATGATGCCATGTATTAAAACTTAAAGATGGAAGCTTGTGTTCAGATAGTGGAGCTGAAGGACAGAAAGAGGCCTGGACTACTGATGAATGAAGTCACTATACCAACCCTGGACTGCCTGATTCTGTACTTCTTTTATATAAGAGAGAAATAAACTTTTTCTCATGCAAGCCATTTTGATTTTGGATTTTCTGTTAAACCTATTCTTAACCCATTGACCACATTACTCTGAGAGTCTTAATATAGTAAGATAGTTTCTCCAGCCATCTCCTACATTTAGGTATCAAATGTATATTAATTGTATTTTCACAGTCTTTCAAGTTTCAAATGCTTTATGGAATGACCATGATCGAAGACCAAGCTATTCTTCTTTGGTTTGAAAGAGGAAAGTTGAGTCAAAAGTTTTGCTTTACTTTTAGGGTCTTCCCAAATAGGTAGAGATGGAGGATCCAGTGGTGTGGTGATGACAGGTTTCTTCAGAGCATACATATGTTTCTCCCCTTCTTCCAAGACTTTAGGATTTTGCTAGGTCTATAAAGGGAAGGCTTCTAATAATTGGAGGAGGCTGACAATGTCAGGACATGCTTATTCATAAGAGAAATTTATAGCAGAAAATCAGCATCTAGTATAGACTCTCCAAAGACAGGACTGTCAGCATCTCACTTTCATGCTTGAGATCTCCATTGGCTCTCTGTTACATCAAAACTTCCTTTAGGACTTTAAAGCCTCCCAGATGTTTTTTCATGACTTTTACTTCGCCAATTATTTCTCCCATTTCTTATTAAGTAGTCCTCATTGTTGTACACCAGTTACATCATATCAATTCTCATCTCTATACTTTTCTTACTCTGCCTAACCTAAATATTACTTGGGATTCAGTTCAAGTTTTACCCTTTTCTTAAATCACCCTCTCATTACTCAAGTGCTCATTGATTTCTCTGACTACAAGCTAGAGTCAACAGCAAACAGCTTGGTAATTAATCATCACTGTATGTTTTACATCACAGCCATCTCCTTGAGCAAGATTAAGACTTCTTTGAGGTTCATCCTCAGTATATCTCATAGATGTCTCTTACATGCTTTTGTGTATATGGCATTCTGTAGCTATGCTGCTTTATCGAATTTCAATCCACCTAAATGAAGCAAGTAAAAGCTATTTTTTTAATTTTAGGTTTTTAATTATTATGGGCACATACTAGGTGTATGTATGTATGGGGTACATATGATTTTTGATGTAGGCATTCAATATGTAATCATGATATCGGATAATTGGGTGTCTACCACCTCTAGCATTTATTTATTTGAGGAACATTTCAATCTCATCACCTTAGTTACTTTAAAATATGCAATAAATTATTGTTGACTATAGTTAGTTACCCTGTTGCATGATCAAATACTAGATCTTATTCATTCTAACTATATTTTTGCACCCATTAACTATTCCCATTCATCCCCACTCTCCCTCATCCCGCTACCAAGAACCCTCATGGGCTAAACCTCACTTTGAACCTGGCCTGCCCTGCAGCAGTGTGATCATAGCTTACTGCAGCCTTGAACTCCTGGGCTCAAGTGATCCTCTTGACTCAGCCTCTCAAGTATCCGAGACTGCAAGTGCAGGCCACCAAACCTGGCTAATTTTTTATTTTTATTTTTTGTAGAGACAAGGTCTTGCTATGTTGCCCAGGCTGTTCTTGAACTCCTGGTCTCAAGTGATCCTCCCACCTTGGGCTCTCAAAGTTCTGGATTATAGACATGAGCCACTGCATCCAGCCTATTTTCTTTTTAAACAATCATTTAATAGGAAGGAAAACTGTGAGGTCAAAATAAGTAAAATGGGTAACAGAAAATAAGTTAGAAGATAAAGATTAGAACCCAAATCTTCTTTTTTCCCAGATATTTCTCTTCCTGTTAAGCAACACAAGTTAGAATGTAAGCTCAATGAGGGCACAGTCTTTAGGTTTGCTGTTGTTGTTGTTTTGTTGATATATCTCCAGTATCTAGAAGAGTGCATGGCACCTACTAGGTCTTCAATACATATTTATTGAATAACTAAATGAGGACTTTTGAGGCTAGAGAATAAAATTTTCCCTTTATTATAAAAGACCATAGATGTATAAGCTGATTTTCCCATATATTCAAGAAAGTGTCTTACAGTTAGATAGGAGGAATAAGTTCTAGTGTACCATGGCAAACTATAGTTAACAACAGCATGTACATTAATAATTCATCATTATTGATAGATGGTGGAACTCCTAGATGGAAATATTTACAGGGGTAGGAATTCAGTGCTTTCTTTTTTCTTATTTTTTTCTTATTTTATTTTATTTATTTCTTTATTTTTTGAGATGGAGTCTCCCTCTATTGCCTAGGCTGGAGTGCAGTGGTGCAATCTTGGCTCACTGCATCCTCCACCTCCTGGTTTCAAGTGATTCTCCTTTCTCAGTCTCCCGAGTAGCTGGGACTACAGGCGCGCACCACCACGCCCGGGTAGTTTTTTTTTTGTATTTTTAGTAGAGATGGGGTTTCACCATATTGGCCAGGCTGATCTCGAACTCCTGACCTTGTGATCTACTTGCCTTGGCCTTCCAAAGTGCTAGGATTACAGGCGTGAGCCTTGGCCTCCCAAAGTGCTAGGATTACAGGCGTGAGCCACTGTGCCAGGCTTTGGGCATTTTTTTTTTTTTTTTTTTTTAAAGATATCACATGCAGCTGGAATGTACCAATTAGTGCTGTGGAAACTGACTTGAAACTAACTGGAAATCCCCTCAAATGTTCCAACTTAAAGTTGTACAAGCCTATTTTACCAGAGGGTTTATGAATGAACTATATAATTTTGCAGCTCATAAATAATGTATAGTAATGACACCTTCCCATCTGCTACTTACTTACACAGGTAGAAGCAGCAGACACATGAAGAAAGATCTGAAGAATATTTTGATCCTTTGGAGGAACCACATCAAACATTTGAGGCAACCAAGGGTGTAAACATTCTGTAATAGAGGTCATATTATGGAATGGTTAAGGGGTTAATAGGGACTGAAGACGTTCTGTGGGTTGAGGAGAGGGAAACAAAAGACATCTTTCCTAATACCATTGAAACTTCAGGAGGGCAACTTGTGTTCCCCGAGAAAACCATATCAGTCAGGAATGACAACTGTAACACACTGTGGCCTCTGGGTCTGATATTGCTTTTAAATAATGATCCATGAGAATGTATTCATTTTCAACTATTCTGTGCATTTTGTACATGTAGATTCTAGGCCCAGAATTATGTAGATAATGGGATTGGCCCATTACTTAAGGTGTAAGAGTGGGAGGTAGAAAAACCTCACCCTAACACCCACTCTAGCTGTGCATGCAATTTCAGTCCAGTAGGGAAAGGAGAAGCCATCTTAGGGCTCCATCAAACCCACTTGGCCATGGATAGGTGAGGGAAAAGAAGCCTGGGAAAACCATGGGAAAGAAAAGGGTATTCAGTGAAGAAAAGGGTCCTTTTCTCTCCTTTCCAAAGCTCCATGGGGACTCCATTTTCTCCCAGATGGTCACATTTTTACAGGCCTCCACCTTCCTGTCAATTAGCCTTCCGGTCTCCTGCCCTTCCATCCTTCGGTTAGCCTGGACCCTGGTAGTGCTTGAGCTACCTGAAGGAGGTGGGTGTCCTTTTCTATGCTTCCTTCTCTCCCCTGATTCATTTTCTTAGCAGACTGACCAAAGAGAGGTCCTTGAAACCCACTAGCCCCACAAAGTCCTGAAGTGACCTTATTCTGTGTGATTAGCTCACCCCAAATGAGTTGTTCTTTAGGGGTGAACTAAAGAAAATGGGAGATTTTTGCCAGTGTCAGAAATAAATTTTGATGTTGAATTTAAATATGCTACAATAAATAAAGAAATGTGATTAAAACCAACAGTTCCTGGCACATATGTATACCTTACCATAAATACTGATCTGAAATTCATAAGCATCTTCTAGCCTATACAGATCCCATTTTTACCAATAAAGCAAAAGGCAAAAGAGAAAGAGAAAGAAACAGAGAGAGAGAGAGAGACAGAGAGACAGAGAGACAGAGAGACAGAGAGACAGGGATGGAGAGAGAGAAAGGAAGAGAGAAACACACTATGGGCATGGGGGAGGGAGTGGGAGCAGAAAGGAAAATCAAAGAATCAAACTCAGCCCTGGGAATGTGGGCTTAAGATGTGTAACGTACTTTCCTCTGCGCTCCACCATAGTTTTCTGCCCTAAGGTGATAGTTTTCAAGCTTTAGGATGCTTTAATGGGAGTATGAATTTAATACAATTTCTAAGCCTCCACCTTCAGAAATACTGATTCGGTTCATTCTGTAAATCA